>NW_028320759.1:0-61621 GCF_062004578.1 Staurois parvus
TGCTTACTGCAGGGATGCTCATCCCCCGGCCTGCAGAGCCCTCTGATGTGGCCTGCGACTTCAAACCAGGGAAGCGCATGTCTGGGGTCATCAATCCGTTGATCGCGATCTGGGCCAGCAGAGTGGAGTAAACAGGCGGCCGCGGGGGAGTAAGGAAAAAAAATCTTGGCGGTTGCAGATTTAAAGGATAAGTTCACCACCGGTTTTTAGAGAGCACCATGTAACATGTTCCAGCATCTGCAACCTCCCACCCCCGATCCCCCCCCGACCTGTGACAGCGGGCTGGGGTTCTTCCCTCCGCACAATTTGAAAACAGCGTGGCCATGCGGGTCTCCACCCACACAGCCGCGCCATTCATTCAGTTTCCTGTGAATGAATAGACTACAAGTACTGTCCGCCTTTGCAGCTGACGGCTTGTAGTCCTCAATGCACTGTGAGGGTGCTGATGAGCGCTCTCCTAGTCCATTGGTCTTCCGGCTCTCAGGTAGCTGCCTCTTTGTACGGGCAGACAGCTATGCTGGGAGTCTGCAGGAGGTTGCGCCTGCCATCTGCTGATCACGGGTGCAATGCTCTGCAGGCTCTTTAGAATAAAAAAATGCACATTTTTTTTTCACCTGCAAATAGATGCGCGTTTATTATATTTTTCAAAAGGTGAACTTACCCTTTAATAGATCATTTTTTATATATTCCTCATAACAATTAATCGCAGATCATTTTGTGGTTCATTTTTTTTCCTTTAAAAACTCCTGATGTGATATGACGCAGTAAGGTAGCATGCTACGGCCCGATCCAATCACGACAGGGTATCGCAGAAAGCTGAAATATGTCACTGTCAGAATCAAATATTAAAATGGGGGGGGGGGTTGTATTGTTCACATTTGGATCTTTTGTGGTTTCTAATCATATTTCTTTTTCTATTACAGTTCTTACAGAAAGAACCGGAAGTGCGGTCAATATTTGTACGTGACATCAGACAGCACCCGTTTTTCAGTCCGATCGACTGGCAGCAGGTGCAGAAAGGAAATCTTCCATCGCCGTTTACACCACTACCAGTAAGTATATGAATACTTCACACACATTGGGGGGGGAGGGGGGAATTTCAGCCCCGGGGGTCTTCTTTACCTCAAATACATATAAGACGTATTTTATGTCCAGAATTCTCACGTTTGTGATTTGGGGATCGCGGGACAATCACATGGTCTGGGGACTCGACTGAATGAATTCTGTTAATTCTTGGTGATAGTAATTGTTAGGTGTCAGGCCTGCTATAATTACATGGTGATCCTGCCAGTAAAACACACTTCCTGTCCTAGGGTGACAACACGCACTCGCTGTAGCTATGGAGAAGAAGTGTTGTCACCCTAGCCTGCTCTCCGGGTTAGAACTATAAACACCTATATTTTTAAAATATATTTCAAATATATTTTTCTTCCATCCCTGAGACCTAGAAATGTCAAGGGTTCCTCTGGGGTAAAAGGTTGAGAGAGGCTGCTTTAGATATACGTCAAGGGTGTGTTAATGCCGTGTGAGGCTTCCTCTGCCCAGTAGGGGGCGATGTGGTGGAAGGAGCCTTCTTGGGGTAATTGGCTGCACATCGGGGGATGGGTTCACCAAGCTTTTCTGTATCAGAAACATTAATGAATGTCTTTTTTTCTCATCAGGCTCCTGACGAGCGGACTTATGGAAGAATGGAAATAGAAGAATTTTTGAGCGGCATCAACCCCCTGGTACCGATAAAGGCGATGGACCAGGAGAACTTCAGGAACTTTCACTACATCAGCGAAAGTCTGAGGCCGCAGCCAGAGCCAGAGAGGCGTCAGCCAGAGAGGCCTCAGCCAGAGAGGCCTCAGCCAGAGAGGCGTCTGCCAGAGAGGCCTCAGCCAGAGAGGCCTCAGCCAGAGAGGCGTCAGCCAGAGAGGCGTCAGCCAGAGAGGCGTCAGCCAGAGAGGCGTCAGCCAGAGAGGCCTCATCGCCGCCGCCATCTGATAAGTCCACCTTTCCGCAAGAAGTAAGAAATGCGCAGAACTTTGCAGGCAAAGAAATGTGCATTTATTATTTCTAACACAGGAGCCTGCAGAGCGTTGCGGTGCAATGCCGGGCCTGTGCAGCATATCCTCCAGCATTCTTCCCTGAACCTCCATACAGGCAAAGCTGGAGGACATGTCAGTGGACTACGAGGTCGCTCATCATCGCCCTCCCAGTATCTTCAAACTACATCTGCTGCGGTGGAAGATTGGACTTTCTCAATCTGCGACGTGGGCGGGCTCTGCGGGCGATTTGATTTTTCACAGCCCATTCATTTGAATGGGCTGCCAAGCGCATGGGAGTGCGCACAAAGTACGGAAGGTCTCCACATCCGGACAACATGGTAAAAACATCGTTTTATTTATCATTTACAGATGAAAATCCATAAAGTATCAGAAGATTGTGCCGACACCCATTCACCTCCCTGTTACCACGATCTCCATCCACGTCTCTCCGTGGTGAGATCGGCTTCTGCAGGAGGAGAATGGAGGTCTCTCTATAACAATCACACAGAAAATACAAAGACAATGACATACAAGACACAATCAGTATATAGATATGACTTCAGTACATATACACCTGGTAGTGATGTCACAGGTCACACCGCCCATCACGTGTGCTCCGGCTGCCGAATAAAAGCGGTGCGTGATGTCACGTGTGATGTGGGTGTATGTACAGGAGAAGGAAGAGAGAGAGGAGAGGAGAAGGAAGAGAGAGAGGAGAGGAGAAGGAAGAGAGAGAGGAGAGGAGAAGGAAGAGAGAGAGGAGAGAAGGAAGAGAGAGAGGAGGAGAGGAGAAGGAAGAGAGAGAGGAGGAGAGGAGAAGGAAGAGAGAGAGGAGGAGAGGAGAAGGAAGAGAGAGAGGGAGAGAGAGAGGAGAGAGAGGGGGAAGAGAGATAGGAGAGAGGGAGAAGAGAGAGAGGAGAGAAGAGAGGACAGAGAAGAGAGAGAGGGAGGAGAAAGAGAAGAGAGAGGGAGAAGAGAGAGGAGAGAAAAGAGAGGGGGGAGAAGAGAGAGAAGAGAGAGAAGGAGGAGAGAGAAGGAGAAGAGAGAGGGAGAGGAGAGAGAATAGAAGGAGGAGAGAGATGGAGGGGAGAGAAGAGAGGAGAGAGAGGACAGAGAAGAGAGGGGGGGGAAGAGAGAAGAGAGGGGGAGGAGAGAGAATAGAAGGAGATGAGAGAGAAGAGAGAGAGGAAGAGAGAGAATCCTATATACATGCACACACTGATTGATTCTCTCGCTCTCTCATGGGGGGGGGGGGGGCACAAAATGTTTGTTTTTCTTAGGGCAGCACAAAATCTAAATACCCCAGTGGCTGGGGGGGGGGGGGGTGATCTGGGTTGCGCGCTCCTGGTGGGGGTCTAGGTCCTGGTGGTCTGGGGTGGAGCTGGGGAGGTGGTTCTGGCACTAGGGAGGGGCAGCAAATGCAGATCACTGAGCCTCGTTTACACAATAAAACAACCCCCCCCCCCCCCCAGACCGCCCACCTAAATGATAAGACACCCCGGGGGGGGGGGGTATGGGGGGCTGTACACATGATTTAGCTTGTCTTGGAAAACTTGCCTACAGACGTCGATGAGGCGGCACCGCCACCGCCAGCCCAGTGCTCGGCTCATGCTTGCAGCACAGCAGTCCCTCGCACGCAGGAGGCGGGGCTTCCAGAACGCCTGCAAACCGCTGCTCTGAAACGTGATCCGTTGCCAGCGGCCTATCATCATCTGAGGCTACCAGCTGGGGGAATATAACTGGATAGAACATTTATAGGGAGCGTTGATCCCGGGAATATCCGATTGCCCCTCGGGGGGTCAGGAAGGAATTTTTCCCCAGCAGGAGCAGATTGGATCGTGCTTTGCTGGGTTTTTGCCTTCCTCTGGATCAACTGTGGGAGTAGGAGCAGTAAACATGGCAGTTGAGTTGTAGTTTTACCCCCCTTCCTAATCTAACACAGCAGCTGGAGGGGGAGGTATACATACCACGCCCACAACGCTTCACCACAAATATTATAACCCCCCCACCCCCCTCCAAACAGATCGCTATGGTAACATAACATTCTAAATGCTCTTTTCACTTATCTGTAACCATAGTAATGTGACACCACCGCCCCGGCCTTCTCCTCTTCTATTTACTTCCTGGAAGGGCCCTTCTTTAGGTGTCCATGTCACTGCCAGTCAGGTGTGAGCACTTCATATTAGATGAATACCAGCCCAGGCCTTCTCCTCTGTTTACTTCCTAGAAGGTCCCTTGTTTAGATGTCCATGTCACTGCCTGTCAGATATGGACACTTCATATTAGATTAATGCCACCCCGGGCCTTCTCTGTTTACTTGTTGGAGGGGCCCTTCTTTAGATGTCCATGTCACTGCCTGCCAAATATGGTCACTACATATTAGATGAGTGCCACCCTGGGCCTTAGATGTCCTCGTCACCTCCCACAACTTCCTTTCCATTCCTGATGGTATCGCCACCTTGTCGTGGTGGAATGGCTTGCAGGCCCAAATGACCCTTGGAGCTATGCCGGCAGCAGCGTTCCCTCCTGGTGGGGGCGCCCTTGCCGGACAGGTCTTGTGGTGATGGGCCAGACTAAGAGCGATACCGGCGTCCCCCAGTAGGGGGCGAGCTCCTCGATCTCTGGGGGGAACTTCACTCTCTCTGTCGCCATGGACTTGGTGTCATCCTTCTGCGTACAGTGTTAGTACATAGATAGGAAAGGATTTCATATTTACTTATTTTACACTTTTTTGTTTTGTTTTTTTACGTTTCTTCAGTTACTTCCTGGTTTCTGGCCTAGGCAAATGATGTCATACATCCCAGGAGTCTTCTGGAGGGGAGGAAGCCCAGCTAAGCGCACCCTCCTGCCTGCATGCCTGAGTTAAGAGCAGATGGACTCCAGGAAGTAAATGCTACAGGAATCATCTGCCCTTACTCAGGATGGCCGTGGCTGGAAATGCCAGGGAGGTGTTTTTCAGAATTATTTCTCAGCAAAATAAAGCATGGAGACGTGGATGGAGGGAGAGAGACATGGATGGATGGATGGATGGATAGAGACATGGATGGATGGATGGAGACATGGATGGATGGACAGAGACATGGATGGATGGAGACATGGATGGAGATATAGATGGATGGATGGATAGAGACATGGATGGATGGATGGAGACATGGATGGATGGACAGAGACATGGTTGTATGGAGACATGGATGGGTGGATGGACAGATAAATGGAGACATAGATGGACAGATAGATGGATGGAGACCAGGGGCGGACTGACAACTCATGGTGCCCCTGGGCAATAGGGGATCATGGGACCCTTGTATCCTCGCCCACACTCAAACCACACCCAAAAAAGCCTATGAAAGGTACCAGGGGCATCTCATGGGGCCCCTTACTGACCCCGGGCCCTCGGGCAGTGCCTGAGTTTCCAAATGGTCAGTCCGCCCCTAATGGAGACATGGATGGATAGATGGAGACATGGATGGATGGACAGATGGATACATGGATGGATGGACAGATGGATGCATGAAGATGGAGATATGGATGGATGGACAGATGGATGGATGAAGATGGAGATATGGATGGATGGAGATATAGATAGATGGATGGATGGATGGGGGACATGGATGGATGGACAGATGGATGCATGAAGATGGAGATATGGATGGATGGATGGATGGATGGATGGATGGATGGATGCATGAAGATAGAGATATGGATGGATTGATGGATGGATGGATAGATGGATGGATGGATGGAGACATTGTAGTGATTTTTTGGACTTTTTATTAAAGGAAATAATATTCCCCAAAAGAAAATCCTCAAAGCTGCCTGTTATGGGTACCTTCAGCTGACCCTCCATGGAAGAACACTAAACAAGGAGTGGAAGAGGTCTGGCTAAGATACTTTTCAAACACTTTCACTTGAGAACTTCCTGCTGCCATTTTATTTTGGAAAATTATTTTTAAGAAGAAGCTTTTTGCCGGAGACTCTGCTGCTGATCGGATGTCTGACTGACAAGAAACATTTTTACTTCTTATACCAACTGCATCCCACGGGAGGAGCTCAGAAATGACAATTCTGGGAGTGGTGAGGCGTCACAATATCATAACTTTATATATTTAACCTTTTAGAGTTTATAACATTTTATTGTGTGGTTAGGACCGGGGGTGGACTGACAACTCATGGGGCCCCCGGGCAATAGGGGATCATGGGGCCCCTGTATCCTCGCCCAAACTCAAAAAAGCCTATGGAAAAGGTACCAGGGGCATCTCATGGGGCCCCCTATTGACCCCGGGCAGTGCCGAGTTTCCCAATGGTCAGTCCGCCCCTGGGTTAGGATAACATGGCGCATAGCTATTATTGGACATGGTGTACGGAGGTCATCGGGATAAATATTAGCCGCTTACCCTCCCCTGAGGATTTACCCCCCTTAATGACCACGCCTTTTTTTGCTGTTTGGCACTGCACTACTTCAACTGACAATTGCGCGGTCATGCAATGCTGCACCCAAACAAAAATTTACGTCCTTTTTTTCACACAAATAGAGCTTTCGGTGGTATTTAATCACCTGTGCGCTTTTTATTTTATGCGTTAAACAAAAAAATTGAAAATTTAAAAAAAAAAACGATATTTTCTACTTTCGGCTGTAAATAAATATATCGTAAACTTAAAGTTAGTCATAAATTTAGGCTAAAATGTATTCTGCTCCATGTTTATGGTAAAAAAATCCCAATAAGTGTATATTGATTGCTTTGTGTGAAGTTATAGCGTCTACAATCTATGGTATAGATACTGCAATTTACGCCATTTTATTGCTATACAGCGCTGCGCTAGTTTAACAGACAATTGCGCGGTCATGCAATACGGTACATAAATGAAATTTACATCCTTTTTTTTCCCCACAAATTCAGCTTTCTTTCGGTGGTATTTGATCGCCTGTGCGGTTTTTATTTTTTGCGCTATAAAAAAAAAGGCTGACAATTTTGAGGAAAAAAAACAATATTTTGGACTTTTTGCTATAAAACATGTCCAGTAAAAAAAAATGCAAAACTCAAATTTAGTCATAAATTTCTGCCAAAATGCATTTTGCGACATGTCTTTGCTAAAAAAAAAAATCCAATACGTGTAAATTAATTGGTTTACGTGAAAGTTATAGCGTCTACAAATGGCGGGAAAGATACTGGGATTTTTAGTTTTTTTTATACTAATAATGGCGGCGATCAGCGACTTATGGCGGCGATCAGCTACTTATGGTGGCGATCAGTGACTTATGGCAGCGATCAGCGACTTATGGCGGGACTGCGGCAGACATTCTGACATTGGGGGGTACTGACTTGGGGTTACTGACATCCCCAGTGACACTAATACAGTGATCAGTGCAAAAAAAAAAAAACACTGACACTGTACTAATGGCACTGGGGAGGAAGGGGTTAAGTTTATTTTTCAGGGAAAGGGTTAACTGTGTGAGGGGAGTGTTTTACTAGGGGGGCGGGGGGGGTGTACTGCAGGGAACACGCTGATCAGGAGAGAGAAACTCTTCTGTCCCGATCAGCGTGTCCTGGAGCTGTCAGGGAACTGACAGAAAGCACAGCTACTGCAGCCCTGCTCTCTGTCAGCGATTGCCGCTAATCGCCGGGACATAGGCGGTAACGACCGGCTGTGACCCGGCGACTGACATCAGCGGCTGTGATCGGCGGGACAGGTAGGGCGGCGGCGTGCCTCGCGCGCTTCCCCTACCTGTTTACAAAACACACGTTTTAAAACATGGTTTTGCCCAGCCATGCCGCCCTGCCGCCGTATTTATACAGTGGCTGGGCGGCATGTGGTTAAAGAAAAAGTGACCGGTCCACGTCACTTCCAGTCGTCGCACCGTCACGCCCTGACGCGTTTCGTCAATTCCGACTTACTCATAGGGGTGACGGTGTGATGCGGCGTGCTACTCTTTATAGACCCAGCAATCAGAGACATTAATCCTCCAATTGGTCGACTGCAATACACACCTCCATACAGGAAGGGAGGTGGGAACCTGGCGGAAGTTCACACCATATATAGACACAACTATGGGCAAAACATAAATAAAACAATTCCATTGGTCAACTACAATACACGCCTCCATACAGGAAGTGAGGTGGGAACCTGGCGGAAGTTCACACCATATATAGACACAACTATGGGCAAAACATAAATAAAACAATTCCATTGGTCAACTCCAATACACACCTCCATACAGAAAGGGAGGTGGGAACCTGGCGGAAGTTCGCACCATATATAGACACAACTATGGGCAAAACATAAATAAAACAATTCTATTGGTCATCTACAATACACACCTCCATACCGGAAGTGAGATAGGAACCTGGCGGACGTTCACACCATATATAGACACAACTATGGGCAAAACATAAATAAAACAATTCTATTGGTCATCTACAATACACACCTCCATACCGGAAGTGAGATAGGAACCTGGCGGACGTTCACACCATATATAGACACAACTATGGGCAAAACATAAATAAAACAATTCCATTGGTCAACTCCAATACACACCTCCATACAGGAAGTTAAGTGAGAACCTGGCGGAAGTTCACACCATATATAGACACAACTATGGGCAAAACATAAATAAAACAATTCTATTGGTCATCTACAATACACACCACCTCCTTACAGGAAATGAGGTTAGAACCTGGTGGAAGTTCACACCATATATAGACACAACTATGGGCAAAACATAAATAAAACAATTCTATTGGTCATCTACAATACATACCTCCATACCGGAAGTTAAGTGGGAACCTGGCGGAAGTTCACACCATATATAGACACAACTATGGGCAAAACATAAAATAAAACAATTCTCCATAACAGTTATGTATATACACACACTGATATGTAACACATTATAATTAAATGTAAATAAAACCACAACTTTCATACAGCGCATATGGGGAAACGTCCACATCCATCATCCCATCTTATCTCCCCAAATTCACAAACACGATGCATGAATCAATACTACTAATCTCGAAACACGTCAGAATTAACATAGAAGGTAAATGCATAAGTCATGAAACTGTGGCATCATGTATATGGGACCAGAGTGTGAAAACATTACAATATCAATGACATCACCCTATAATCTATGCAAAGAATATCTAAATGATGTGTTGCTAATGAAACAATTGATATCCAATTCAACATTCAATCCCCCTGGTGTCAAAGACTTTAAAAGATATATCCATTTAGTTTCTCTACAGGATAAATCTCTAACCCTATTGGATCCCCTCCATTTAGGGGCCACCCAATCTGCAACCCAAAATGTTACTAATGTAGGGTCCTTCTGATGGTACTTAGCATAATAGTCAGGGACATTATGTTGGGAAAAACCCTTTCTGATCATTTTCATATGTTCAGCTATTCTAGTTTTGAGGGGTCGTTTAGTCCTTCCTATATATATCAATCCGCATGGACACTGAATGGCATAGACAACATGTGTCGCGTCACAAGTGATGAACTCAGGGATTCCAAATTCTCTATTTGCTGTGCCAGATGTAAATTTTACTAATCTATTCATGTTATTTTTGGTGGTTCTACATGCTTTACATTTCTTGCAAGCAGTGAACCCCTTTTTATGAGGGAACATGGAAGATGTTTTAGGCATATCCAAAATCTTTTTGAGCGCCCAACTTCCAAAAGTAGGTTCCTTCCTGTATATAAAATTAGACTTTGTAGGTAAAACAGTTCCTAAAGTTTTGTCCAAAAGCAAAATATGCCAAATGATGACGGAAAATTGCCTCCACTTCTTCATACTGACAATGAAAATCTGATAAAACGTTCCACTGATGATTATCCTCTTTCTTACTGATATTGTTTTCTAAACATGAGATTCTAGAGATATCAAAGATGTCCTGCGTGACTTTATCGAGGAATATTTGAGGGAAACCCTTCTGGATAAATCTGGTTTTAATGATACTTGATTGAGATATGAAGTCACTGTCTTTAGAACAGTTCCTCCTTACTCTCATAAATTGTCCTCTCGGAATGTTTTAAGCCATGGCGGATGGACAGACTGAGGCAGTTACGGCCTGGCCTACTCCCCAGGCCAAAAATCAGGTTAGGTCAGTCTTGGGTACAGCTGGCTACGGTAAGACGCCTGGGTGCAACTATCATGGCTCAGCTGGACCTGGGACTGACCTAGCAGACAGGAAACTGATGGAAATGGTGTCCTAGATGCTAGCAGGTAAAAAGGACTGTTCATCCTGGACGAAGGGACCTGTAGACACATCTGGAAGACGAGTTCCAGAATTCGCCTGTCCGGTTCCGGTGAACACAGGCGCCACTACCTTCGGGTCAGATGTAGTCCTAGTAAATATAGCGAGCGCTCAGAAAAACCAGCAGCTGGAACACTTCAAGGGATCACTGGACCTCATAACAGAAACATTATATATATATAGTGCAGCGCTGTGATGTGATTTTTAAAATTAAAAATGAATATAAAAATAGTTCATAAAATCTTTGTCACAATAATGACATCAAATATGTGCAGGCCTTCTCCTCATTAGGTGACTGGAATCAGATAGTAAAAATGCGCACTCACCGACCGCACATTTTAAATGCGCCTGTGTGTAATATTATCCAGAAGACCAGCCAGGCATGCAGCTCCAGAAAACACACGGATCCCCCTCTTAAGCGCTGACATCAACCTTGGGTGTAGCAATACCTCCAGATCCAGAGGCCCTCTCGCCCCCAGTGATAGGTAGACAGGGATCCCCCTTCTAGTTCCAGGTACCCCAAAAATGGAAGGTGTAGATCTGCAACCCTCCAACAGGAGAGTCAAGGAAAAAAAGGGGAACGCCAATAGTGTGGTAGGTTCAAAACTTTATTGGAGCAACACTCATACAGCCAAGAGTGGCGTCCAACCTCTGATGAAGTGCATTTAGCAGGAAAGGCCTCAGGAGGAGCCATTAGCAAGTGTGACTTCCTGACCACTGAAACCACGAGGAGGTCCAGTGGTCTCTGATCTTTACCACTGCCGGGTTAGTACAAGTTTTTTGTTCTCATACTTACCTGTCCGCTTATTGGCTAATAGTGTATGTATGTACATGTGACCCTGGCTGTATGAGTGTTGCTCCAATAAAGTTTTGAACCTACCACACTATTGGCGTTCCCCTTTTTTTCCTTGACTCTCCTGTTGGAGGGTTGCAGATCTACACCTTCCATTTTTGGGGTACCTGGAACCAGAAGGGGGATCCCTGTCTACCTATCATTGTGGGCGAGAGGGTCTCTGGATCTGGAGGTATTGCTACACCCAAGGTTGATGTCAGCGCTTAAGAGGGGGATCCGTGTGTTTTCTGGAGCTGCATGCCTGGCTGGTCTTCTGGATAATATTACACACAGGCGCATTTAAAATGTGCGGTCGGTGAGTGCGCATTTTTACTATCTGATTCCAGTCACCTAATGAGGAGAAGGCCTGCACATATTTGATGTCATTATTGTGACAAAGATTTTATGAACTATTTTTATATTCATTTTTAATTTTAAAAATCACATCACAGCGCTGCACTATATATATATAAGATGTAGTCCTAGGCCTGAGGAAGAAGATTGGAGAGGGAAATCTCATTCTCTACCTCGACAAGAAGCTACATCTCAATATGTTAGCATATGACACCCCTGAACAGAAGTGTTGTGTGAACAGGTGGGCACCACGGCAGTTGCCGCGATATCCGGGTAGTCACAGCCGACTGGTGCTCACCCCTGACAACTCACTTGGTTGGCACAACAGTGTTGCTGGGGAGAACAGCACCCTTCTCAGAAGGAACCTGGTTCTCCCGCAGTGCAGTTGTACCAGATCACCCCAAGGTGAACCTCTGGGCACAATGGGTCTGTGCTCTGGTCAGCCAAACCAGCAGCAGGAGTCGATTGCGTCAGGAGGGAAACTGCAGTTCTCTCCCATGCAACCGCCTGAGGGGGAAGGTGTAGCAATTGTACGTACAGAGATGGATGCGAACCTCCATTTTGGCAAAGGCCTCCATCTTGTATCATTTCTACTCCCATATCAGCTTCCCTCCAATCCCCCCTCCCTCTCTGTTGAGTGACATGTGGTCTGTATGATGCCAGAGATCTCTGGCATCAGGCACAGTGGGGGAGCTTCATGGTAATAAACCCCAATTAGCCTGGCCCCCGTATGTCTGTGAGACTCTTGCTTGGAAAAAGATCGTAAAGCCATAAACCAGTCCTTCACTGGGCTTCAAAGACATTCCAGCTAGCTGTAAAACAGACTCGCATTTAAAAATTCATTTTTCCATATGATTTTATATCTTGAAATAGGAAATAATTACATAAACATGGAGCACATGTTTGGATGGCTCAGTTTAATACAAGTTGTCTGATATCTTACACCCCCTAGTTGAAATCTACAGGAGAGCAGAAAACGATATCTCCTTAACCGTCCCAAGCAGGTATGTCATATTTAATATCTAGACGTTCAGCAGATGATTCTGCTTATTAATCTACTAGTGGCTAGGTTGCTACATACACCTAGGGTAGGTTATTGATCATGATATAAACTGGGAGGGATTTTGGTTCCAGCTTGGGTCCCACCTAAACACCCCTCCCCAAATGAGGAGATTGGTTCTCTGCTGTGTCCCTGATCACCGCCATGCCAGTTATATGATGACGCTGTACTGCACTGGTGACAATATGTAAAAAACAAATAGTGAAACTTATTTTTTAAGTTTTTTCATTTTCCGAAAAATTATGACAAAAAAAATACAACTTCAAAAAACTCGCCATGCCTCTTTTGAAGTACGTCGGACTGTCTACTCTGCAAAAAGGGGTCATTTGGGGGATATCTGTACTGTTCTCACATTTGGGGGATATCTGTCCTGTTCTCACATTTGGGGGATATCTGTACCGTCCTGACATTTGGGGGATATCTGTCCTGTCATTTGGGGGATATCTGTCCTGTTCTCACATTTGGGGGATATCTGTCCTGTTCTCACATTTGGGGGATATCTGTACCGTCCTGACATTTGGGGGATATCTGTCCTGTCATTTGGGGGATATCTGTCCTGTTCTCACATTTGGGGGATATCTGTCCTGTTCTCACATTTGGGGGATATCTGTCCTGTTCTCACATTTGGGGGATATCTGTCCTGTTCTCACATTTGGGGGATATCTGTACTGTCCTGTCATTTGGGGGATATCTGTACCGTCCTGACATTTGGGGGATATCTGTACCGTCCTGACATTTGGGGGATATCTGTACTGTCCTGACATTTGGGGGATATCTGTACTGTCCTGACATTTGGGGGATATCTGTCCTGACATTTGGGGGATATCTGTCCTGTCCTGACATTTGGGGGATATCTGTACCGTTCTGACATTTGGGGGATATCTGTACCGTTCTGACATTTGGGGGATATCTGTCCTGTCCTGACATTTGGGGGGTATCTGTACTGTTCTGACATTTGGGGGATATCTGTACTGTTCTGACATTTGGGGGATATCTGTACTGTTCTGACATTTGGGGGGTATCTGTACCGTTCTGACATTTGGGGGATATCTGTACTGTTCTGACATTTGGGGGATATCTGTCCTGTCCTGACATTTGGGGGATATCTGTCCTGTCCTGACATTTGGGGGATATCTGTACTGTCCTGACATTTGGGGGAGATCTGTACCGTTCTGACATTTGGGGGATATCTGTACCGTCCTGACATTTGGGGGATATCTGTACCGTTCTGACATTTGGGGGATATCTGTCCTGTCCTGACATTTGGGGGATATCTGTACTGTCCTGACATTTGGGGGATATCTGTACTGTCCTGACATTGGGGGGATATCTGTACTCTCCTGACATTTGGGGTATATCTGTCCTGTCCTGACATTTGGGGAATATCTGTACTGTTCTGACATTTGGGGGATATCTGTCCTGACATTTGGGGGATATCTGTCCTGTCCTGACATTTGGGGAATATCTGTACTGTTCTGACATTTGGGGGGTATCTGTACTGTCCTGACATTTGGGGGATATCTGTACTATTCTGACATTCTTGGACCTCAAGAAATTAGATTGGCTGTCAGTACTTCAGGATTGATCAATATTCAGATCTATACCATAGTTTGTGAACTCTATAACTTTCCTACAAACTAAATAATACATCCTAATTTGGGTTATTTTCACCAAAGACATGTAGCAGAATACATCTCGGCCTAAATTTATGAAGAACAATTATTTATTTACAAACTTTTATAACAGAAACAAAAAAAAACTTTTTTTTTTCAAAGTTTTGGACTTTTTTTGTTAATTTAGCAAAAAATAAAAACCCCAGCGGTGATTAAATACCACCAAAAGAAAGCTCTAGTTGTGTGAAGAAAATGATAAAATTTTAGTTTGGGTACAATGTTGTATGACCGCGCAATTGTCATTCAAAGTGTGAGAACGCTGAAACCTGAAAACTGGCCTGGGGGGGGGGGAGGGTGTAAAATTGCCCGGGATTGAATCGGTTAATTCTGGTTGAAGTATCTGAAAAATAAATCTATCCTCCCACTCTGCCATGAAAATATTCGCAAGAGGAGGAGTAAACTTTGCTCCCATGGCTACTCCACTTGACTGTTTGTAAAATGTATTATTGAACCAGAAATAATTATGACTTAACCACTTGCCGACCAGTCACTGTATAAAAACGGCGGCAGGGCGGCACCGCTGCGCAAAATCACGTTTTAAAACGTGATTTTGCAAAACAGGTAGGGGGCGCGCACGAGGCGCGTGACCGCCCTACCCGCGCCACCCATCGTGGCCGCGGGTGTCAGTCACCGGGTCCCGGCCGGCAAACCGTGACACAGAGCACGGCTGCATTGTTTTCAATGCAGCTCTGCTCCCTGTCAGTTCCCAACACACTGTTCCTGAGAGTGGAGTTTAGCTCTCGGGAAAAGTGTGTTCCTGTGAAGTACACACCCCCCGCCCACTAGTAAAACACTCCCCTCACACAGTTAACCCTTTGATTGCTTAAAATGTTAACCCCTTCCTCCCCAGTGCCATTTGTACAGTGTCAGTGTTTTTTTTTTTTTAATTGATCACTGTATTGGTGTCACTGGGGATGTCAGTGACCCCAAGTCAGTTCCCCCCCCCCCCCCCAAGTGTCAAAATGTCCGCAGTCCCGCCATAAGTCACCGATCACTGTCATAAATCGCTGATCACCGCCATAAGTCGCTGATCGCCGCCATTATTAGTATATAAAAAAAAAATCCCAGTATCTATACCGCCATTTGTAGACGCTCTAACTTTCACGTAAACCAATTAATTTACACATATTGGGATTTTTTTTTAGCAAAGACACGGAGCGGGAGACATTTTGGCCGAAATTTATGACGAAATTAGATTTTTTAATTTTTTTACTGGACATGTTTTATAGTAAAAAGTCCAAAATATTGTTTTTTTCTCAAAATTGTCAGCCCTTTTTTTTTTTATAGCGCAAAAGTGGGTGGATGCAGGGCGGTATATTCTAATGGTGGGCGTACCACACACTTTTTCTGGCAGAGATTTCTTCTCTTTTTTTCATTCAGTCCACAGGCTGCATACAAAAAAAAAAAAAAAAGAACATAGAATATATACCCAACAAGGACCAGCGACGTACGGGTACCTCTCTGGACTTTGAATGGTTATACCAGGATGATGCTACAGCTGCAGGCAACATCCTGGGATTGTTGTTTTTCAGCCGGCGATCGGCTTTCATGTAAAAGCAATCCTAGTGGCTAATTAGCTGCAGGATTGATTTTACAAGCAGCGGGAGATGATGCCCCCCCCTCCCCCGCTGCCTTCCACGGCTTTCTCGGGCAGTCTTGTGCCATCGGGGGAACCTGGGAATGCAGCCAGTGTTTCTGCCAGCTGACCATAGAGCTGATTGGAGACCAGAATGGTGCCAATCATCTCTATAGCCTAAGAATTCGGAAGCTACGAGCATTTCATCACTTCAGTTTCGCAGGATATAAACAGCGCCATTTGTAAATTGGGAAAGCATCTGATCACACCGATCTTGGTTTGATTAGATGATGTAAGGGCAGAGGAGAGATCCAGAGTCTGATAGACCCCAGAAAGAACATATGACAACGCCCATCAAAGTTATAGGGGATGTTTGCATTCCCTGTTATAGCATTAAAAGTGATCAAAAAAAAATGAAAGTTAGTGTAAAAATAATAAAAAAAAAATCAAAATAACTTTGTAAAATATCGTATTGACTCGATATTTTATTAACTTGTATTGATGAGAAATGTTCAAATAGAAAGTCCTTCCACTTCTTGTAAAAACTCAAAAAGATGATTTAATAATAATGTTGCATAAAATTAGAAATAAAATATTGGCATACAGAATGTTTAAATAATGTCCAAAAAATATAGTTAAGTTCTTGATAATAAGATTGTATATATATGTATATGTGTGTATGTGTGTGTGTATGTCTGTCGCATCAAGGCTGCTATAGAGTGAGAGAGACTCAAACCTTTGTTCTGCTACCAAAAGAGCAATCCAGCCCCCACCAACCTAAAAGTGGGTTGGTATTCTCTTGTAGTCCTACTAAGATAATTGCTTCTCTCAAAGTCTGAGTGTAACTTTATCTCTTACATAGATGGGGGAGGATGGGAGAAGGTATAGCTAATTGCTCTCATATGTGGCTTGAATGTAAAGGAAAAACCCAAGATATATGTTCACAGACTCTGAAGTCTAATTCCTTACTTTTCCCAATCTAGAACAAATATAAATATAATAACTCAATTATTCTATTAAGATCCAACTCATTCATACTTATGTTAGTACTGTTAATAAGAAGATATTAGATATTGGGTTAAGACAAGCTTCTAACAAACTTAAAAAAAACAAATTGCCCCTCCCATGTGCACACCTGTGAGCACAAGCATTGACCCTGTATGTAAACAGAGGTTGCGCCATACATGTGAGGTATCGCCGTGAACGTCAGATCAAGGGCAGTAATTCTAACACTAGACCTCCTCTGTAAATCTAAAATGGTAGCTTTTAAAGGCTTTTAAATCGTTGCCTATGGATATTAAAAATGTATGCAGTTTGTCACCATTGCACGGGGTATGCACAGTTTTAACCACATGCCTCCCAGCCACTGTATAAATACGGCAGCAGGGCGGCACAGCTGGGCAAAAGCACATTTTAAAACGTGTGTTTTGTAAACAGGTAGGGGGCACGTGCGAGGCGCGCCGCCGCCCTACCTGTCCCGCCGATCACAGCCGCGGATGTCAGTCGCCGGGTCACAGCCGGTCGTTACCGCCTATGTCCCGGCGATTAGCGGCAATCAGTGACAGAGAGCACAGCTGCAGTAGCTGTGCTTTCTGTCAGTTCCCTGACACCTCCTGACACGCTGATCTGGACAGAAGAGTTTCTCTCTCCCGATCAGCGGTGTCCTGTGCAGCACACACCCCCCCCCCGCCCCCTAGTAAAACACTCCCCCTCACACAGTTAACCCTTTCCCTAAATAATAAACTTAACCCCTTCCTCCCCAGTGCCATTAGTACAGTGTCAGTCATTTTGTTTTTGCACTGATCCCTGTATTGGTGTCACTGGGGATGTCAGTGACCCCAAGTCAGTACCCCCCAATGTCAGAATGTCCGCCGCAGTCCCGCCATAAGTCGCTGATCGCCGCCATAAGTCACTGATCGCCGCCATTATTAGTATAAAAACAACCTAAAAATCCCAGTATCTTTCCCACCATTTGTAAACGCTATAATTTTCACGTAAACCAATTAATTTACACGTTTTGGTTTTTTTTTTTAGCAAAGACATGTTGCAGAATGCATTTTGGCAGAAATTTATGACTAAATTTGATTTTTAAATTTTTTTTTACTGGACATGTTTTATAGCAAAAAGTCCAAAATATATATTTTTTTCCTCAAAATTGTCAGCCTTTTTTTTTATAGCGCAAAAAATATAAACCGCACAGGCGATCAAATACCACCGAAAGAAAGCTCAATTTGTGGGGAAAAAAAAGGATGTAAATTTCATCTATGTACCGTATTGCATGACCGCGCAATTGTCAGTTAAACTAGCGCAGCGCTGTATAGCACAAAAATGGTGTAAATTGCAGTATTTATACCATAGTTTGTAGATGTTATAACTTCACACAAAGCAATCAATATACACTTATTGGGATTTTTTTTTACCAAAAACATGGAGCAGAATACATTTTGGCCTAAATTTATAACCAACTTTGAGTTTACTATATATTTTTTATAGCTGAAAGTAAAAAATATTGTTTTTCTTAAAAATTTTAGCGTTTTTTTGTTTATAGCGTGAAAAATAAAAAGCGCACAGGTGATCAAATACCACCGAAAGAAAGCTCTATTTGTGTGAAAAAAAAGACGTAAATTTCGTTTGGGTGCAGCATTGCATGACCGCGCAATTATCAGTTGAATTAGTGCAGCGCCGAGTAGCAAAAAGAGGCGTGGTCATTAAGGGGGGTAAATCCTCTGGAGGTCAAATGGTTAAAGCAGGTCATGTTTGGTATCTATTTACTCGGCATACCATCATATTTTATATTTTACCAAATAATTGGCCAATATATTGTGTTTTTGTGCATTAAAAGTAAAAAAAGTGTATTTTTTAAAAAAAAATTGCATTTGAAAAATCGCTGCGCGAGTACTATGTGCCATAAAATATTGCGGCACCCACCATTTTATTCACTAGGGTGTCTGCTTTAAAAACATATAATGTTTGGGGGTTTAAATTAATTTCCTAGCAAAAAAATACAGATTTTTTTCATGTGAACAAAAAGTGTCAGAAAAGGCTTGATCTTCAGGTGGTTGGAAGAGTGAGTGATGTGTGGCATAAACTTCTAATGCTGGGCACCCCCACCCCCCAAAACGACCCCTTTTTGGAAAGTAGACACCCCAAACTATTTGCTGAGAGGCATGTTGAATCAATAGAAGAATTATTTTTACCACAACTTTTTGGAAAATGACAAACAAAAAATGGTTTGTTTTTTTTTACACAAAATTGTCACTTAACCACTTCCAGACCGGACACTTTTACCCCCTCCCTGACCAGGGCAATTTTCAGCTTTCAGCGCTATCACACTTTGAATGACAATTGCGCGGTCATGCAACACTGTACCCAAATTAAATTTTTACCATTTTTTGGAGACAGATAAAGCTTTATTTTGGTGGTATTTATTCACCGCTGGGATTTTTATTTTTTTTGCTATGTAAATGAAAAAGTCCAAAAATTTTGAACAAAAGTGTTTTTTTTATAACACTTTGCAAATAAATTATATTTCATCATAAATCTTTGCCAAAATTTATTCCACTATCTTTTTAGTAAAAAAAAAAACAAAAAACAAATTAGTTTATAACCAAAAATTATAATTTTTAAACTTTTTTCTACATTTTTATTTTATTTTTTTATATTATTATTTTTTATTAATGTATTTTTTTTACATACTGTCACCCTAGCAGTACAGTGTCACCATGGTGACACTGTACTACTTGCGGAGGGTGATGAAGATTTATTTTTTTTTACACCGATTGCTTTTACACCCATATAGGATGTAAAAGCAATCATTTCTCTTTCTCATTGAGAAGTACTGAGTGAGCTGTGATTGGTCACAGCTTGTCACATGGTACAAGGCTGTTGTGAATAGCCTTGTACCATGTGACCTCTGTGATCATTCACAGATTTCACACGTAGTAAGCAATGATGTCACAAGTGACATCTTGCTTACTACTTTGCATGTGATCACTGATTGGCCAATCAGTGATCACATGATCGGGACCTCGTACAGAGGTCCCGTCCGACGACCGGTGTTTCACTGTGCCCGGAGGACACAGCGGGCACCGGATCGCGGTGCTGTGCGCTACCAGGGAGCGCGCACAAGCAGGGTGCGGGGAGGCCGTTCATAAACGCCCACCCGACCCTGCACTGCCACCGTCCGGCCGTTTATATGCAATGGCCGGACGGGAGGTGGTTAAATGATTTATTGCTCACACAAGCCATGGGTATATGTGGAATTTCTCCCCAAAATACATTCTGCTACTTCTCCCGAGTATGGGGGTACCACATGGGAGAGACGTTTTGTCAGTCTAGCCAAGTACAGGACCCCAAAATCCAAAAAGCAGCTTCAGGCTTTTAAAGGGCTTTATTTCCTCATTACACTTCCTATTTACCATCATCTTTTATATTTTACCAAATAACTGGCCAATATATTGTGTTTTTGTGCATTAAAAATAAAAAAAGTGTATTTTAAAAAAAAAATAAGAAGCACGGGAATTATTTTGCAGATCTAATTTGTTGCTACAAGTTTTTGGAAAATGAAGAAAAAAAATAAAAACATATTTTTTCTTTTCATTTTTATATTTCAAAACCTTGTGAGAAAAAATGAGATCTGCAAAATACTCACCATGCCTCTTTTTAAATTTCTTGGGGTGTCTACTTTCCAGAAAGGGGCCATTTGGGGGGGTTGGTGCTATCCTGGCATGTCTGGGCCTCCGAAACTGTGATAGGTATTGAGGAAGTGAAATGAGGAAGTTACGCACTTTCAGGCCTTCAAAGTGGTCATTGGATTTCAGGCTCCTGTATGTGGCTAGGCTCCCAAAAAGTCTCACACATGTGGTATCCAGAATGTATTTTGGGGTGTAATTCCACATATACCCATGGCTTGTGCGAGAAATAAATCAGTTAAATGACAACTTTGTGTTAAAAAAAAAAAATTTTTTTGTAATTTTCCAGAAACTTGTGGAAAAAAAAATAAATCTTCCATGGACTCAGTATGCCTCTCAGCAGATAGCTTAGGGTGTCTACTTTCCAAAAAGGAGTCATTTGAGGGTGTTTGTACTGTTCTGGTATTTGGGGGTGTTTGTGCTGTCCTGGTGTTTGGGGGTGTTTGTGCTGTCCTGGTGTTTGTGCTGTCCTGGTGTTTGGGGGTGTTTGTGCTGTCCTGGTATTTGGGGGTGTTTGTGCTGTTCTGGTATTTGGGAGGGTCTGTGCTGTCCTGGTATTTGGGGGTGTTTGTGCTGTCCTGGTATTTGGGGGTGTTTGTGCTGTCCTGGTATTTGGGGGTGTTTGTACTGTCCTGGTATTTGGGGGTGTTTGTGCTGTCCTGGTATTTGGGGGTGTTTGTGCTGTTCTGGTATTTGGGGGTGTTTGTGCTGTCCTGGTATTTGGGGGTGTTTGTACTGTCCTGGTATTTGGGGGTGTTTGTACTGTCCTGGTATTTGGGGGTGTTTGTACTGTTCTGGTATTTGGGGGTGTTTGTGCTGTCCTGGTATTTGGGGGTGTTTGTGCTGTCCTGGTATTTGGGGGTGTTTGTACTGTCCTGGTATTTGGGGGTGTTTGTACTGTTCTGGTATTTGGGGGTGTTTGTGCTATCCTGGTATTTGGGGGTGTTTGTGCTATCCTGGTATTTGGGGGTGTTTGTGCTATCCTGGTATTTGGGGGTGTTTGTACTGTCCTGGTATTTGGGGGTGTTTGTGCTGTCCTGGTATTTGGGGGTGTTTGTGCTATCCTGGTATTTGGGGGTGTTTGTACTGTCCTGGTATTTGGGGGTGTTTGTACTGTCCTGGTATTTGGGGGTGTTTGTACTGTCCTGGTATTTTAGCACCTCAAGAAATGTGATGGGCAGTCAGAAAGTAAAAGCTGTAAATTCCATTATCTCTCCCATATACACTTACTGGGATTTTTTTAACCAAAAACATGTAGCAGAATAAATTTTGGCCTAAATTTATGACGAAAGTTTAGTTTTTTTGGATATTTTTTATGACCGAAATGAGAAAATATTGTTTTTTTCCAAAAATTTATTTTTTCTTCAAAAATGTTTTTGATTATAGCACCAAAAATAAAAAGTGCACAGATGATCAACAGGTGGTCAGGAAGGGGGGTAAATCCTCAGGAGTGCAAGTGGTTAAAGTCACTAGGGGGCATTTTTGCATTGAAGTCACTAGGGGGCGTTTTTGCATTGAAGTCACTAGGGGGCGTTTTTGCATTGAAGTCACTAGGGGGCGTTTTTGCATTGAAGTCACTTGGGGGCGTTTTTGCATTGAAGTCACTTGGGGGCGTTTTTGCATTGAAGTCACTTGGGGGTGTTTTTGCATTGAAGTCACTAGGGGGCGTTTTTGCATTGAAGTCACTTGGGGGCGTTTTTGCATTGAAGTCACTAGGGGGCGTTTTTGCATTGAAGTCACTTGGGGGCATTTTTGCATTGAAGTCACTTGGGGGTGTTTTTGCATTGAAGTCAATAGGGGGCATTTTTGCATTGAAGTCACTTGGGGGTGTTTTTGCATTGAAGTCAATAGGGGGCGTTTTTGCATTGAAGTCACTAGGGGGCGTTTTTGCATTGAAGTCACTAGGGGGCATTTTTGCATCGAAGTCACTAGGGGGGCATTTTTGCATCGAAGTCACTAGGGGGCGTTTTTGCATCGAAGTCACTAGGGGGCGTTTTTGCATCGAAGTCACTAGGGGGCATTTTTGCATCGAAGTCACTAGCGGGCGTTTTTGCATTGAAGTCTATAGGACGTAATTTTGCACTGAAGTTTATGGGATGTGTTTTTAAGTCACTTGGGGCGTTTTTGCATTGAAGTCTATGGGACGCAGCATTTTTTTCAATTGGCAAAATGCAGATAACCAGATAACCACTACTTGTAATAGGAATAAAAGTGCCCCCATCTCTCTCTGCTCGCACGCAGAAGTGAACGCATACGTAAGTCGCCCACGTATATGTAAACGGTGTTGGCACCACACATATGAGGTGTCGCTGCGAACGGCAGAGAATATTTCTAGCATCAGACCTCCTCTGTAACTCTCAACTGGTAACCTGTAAAAAATGTTAAAGCGCCATCTATGGAGATGTTTAAGTATCGCAGCTTGTCGCCATTCTGCAAGCGTGCGCAATTTAACAGCGTGACATGTTAGGGATCTATTTACTCGCCGTAACATCATCTTTTATAGTTTACAAAAGAATTGCAGTGTACCGTATATTGGTTTTTTAAATGATTAAAGTATATTTTTTCCAAAAAAATTGCACTTGAAAAGCCGCCGTGCAAATACCGCAGGACGAAAAAAAAATTGCAACGATCGCCATTTTATTCTCTGGGGTCTCTACTAAAAAATATATATATATAATGTTTGGGGGTTCTAAGTAATTTTCTAACAAAAAACAAGAAAAGTGCTGGAAAAGGGCGGGTCTTCCAGTGGATAATCTCGTCCAATCCCTGTGTACCGGCTACAGAACCGCTTTCTTCTTTTGTTGCGGGAAAAATAAGCCGCCATCAATGGAAGGATTGTAGCTCAGCCGCTAAATCAGCGACTTTCTGCATCGCTCGAAGCTAGCGCTATCCGCTGCGTCTGAAAATACAGGGCACTGCAGGGTGTCGGTGATTGGTCAGTGGTTGGTTGGTGTTGGTGATCGGGGTCAGTGATTGGTCGGTGATTGGTGTTGGTGATTTGTCAGTGGACAGTGATTGATTGGTGTTGGTGATTGGTCAGTGATTGGTGTCGGTGATTGGTTGGTGTCGGTGATTGGTCAGTGGTTGGTGATCAGTGTTGGTGATTGGTTGGTGTCGGTAATTGGTCAGTGGACGGTGATTGGTTGGTATCCATCCGTTCTTCCATCCATCTGTCCATCCATCCATGTTTCCATCCATCCATGTCTCCATCCATCCATGTTCTCCATCCATCCATGTTCTCCATCCATCCTCTACATTCATCCATGTCTACATCCATCTGTCCATCTATAACTCCATCCATGTCTCCATCCATCCATCCATGTCTCTCTCCCTCCATCCACGTCTCCATGCTTTATTTTGCTGAGAAATAATTCTGAAAAACACCTCCCTGGCATTTCCAGCCACGGCCATCCTGAGTAAGGGCAGATGATTCCTGTAGCATTTACTTCCTGGAGTCCATCTGCTCTTAACTCAGGCATGCAGGCAGGAGGGTGCGCTTAGCTGGGCTTCCTCCTCTCCAGAAGACTCCTGGGGTGTATGACATCATTTGCCTAGGCCAGAAACCAGGAAGTAACTGAAGAAACGTAAAAAAAAAAAAAAAGTGTAAAATAAGTAAATATGAAATCCTTTCCTATCTATGTACTAACACTGTACGCAGAAGGATGACACCAAGTCCATGGCGACAGAGAGAGTGAAGTTCCCCCCAGAGATCGAGGAGCTCGCCCCCTACTGGGGGACGCCGGTATCGCTCTTAGTCTGGCCCATCACCACAAGACCTGTCCGGCAAGGGCGCCCCCACCAGGAGGGAACGCTGCTGCCGGCATAGCTCCAAGGGTCATTTGGGCCTGCAAGCCATTCCACCACGACAAGGTGGCGATACCATCAGGAATGGAAAGGAAGTTGTGGGAGGTGACGAGGACACCTAAGGCCCAGGGTGGCACTCATCTAATATGTAGTGACCATATTTGGCAGGCAGTGACATGGACATCTAAAGAAGGGCCCCTCCAACAAGTAAACAGAGAAGGCCCGGGGTGGCATTAATCTAATATGAAGTGTCCATATCTGACAGGCAGTGACACGGACATCTAAACAAGGGACCTTCTAGGAAGTAAACAGAGGAGAAGGCCTGGGCTGGTATTCATCTAATATGAAGTGCTCACACCTGACTGGCAGTGACATGGACACCTAAAGAAGGGCCCTTCCAGGAAGTAAACAGAAGAGGAGAAGGCCGGGGCGGTGGTGTCACATTACTATGGTTACAGATAAGTGAAAAGAGCATTTAGAATGTTATGTTACCATAGCGATCTGTTTGGAGGGGGGTGGGGGGGTTATAATATTTGTGGTGAAGCGTTGTGGGCGTGGTATGTATACCTCCCCCTCCAGCTGCTGTGTTAGATTAGGAAGGGGGGGGGGTAAAACTACAACTCAACTGCCATGTTTACTGCTCCTACTCCCACAGTTGATCCAGAGGAAGGCAAAAACCCAGCAAAGCACGATCCAATCTGCTCCTGCTGGGGAAAAATTCCTTCCTGACCCCCCGAGAGGCAATCGGATATTCCCTGGATCAACGTTCCCTATAAATGTTCTATCCAGTTATATTCTGTGTATCCAAGAAAGAATCCAGGACTTTCCTACAGCAATCCACTGAGCGTGTGGCCCCGGGACATGGGGCTCCGGGCGCACCACCCAGCCCCCCAGCTGGTAGCCTCAGATGATGATAGGCCGCTGGCAACGGATCACGTTTCAGAGCAGCGGTTTGCAGGCGTTCTGGAAGCCCCGCCTCCTGCGTGCGAGGGACTGCTGTGCTGCAAGCATGAGCCGAGCACTGGGCTGGCGGTGCCTCATCGACATCTGTAGGCAAGTTTTCCAAGACAAGCTAAATCATGTGTACAGCCCCCCCCCCCCCCCCCTGGGGTGTCTTATCATTTAGGTGTGCTGCCCTGAGAAAAACAAACATTTTGTGCCCCCCCCCCCCCCCCAATGAGAGAGCGAGAGAATCAATAAGTGTGTGCATGTATATAGGATTCTCTCCTCCCTCACTGTCCTCTCTTCTCTGTCTTCCCTCTCTCACTTCTCCTTCTCTCTCCTCTCTCTCTTCTCTCTCCTCCATCTCCTCTCTCATCTCTCTCTCTCCCTCTCTTCTCTCCTCCCTCTCTCTCCTCTCCCTCTCTTCTCTCTCCTCTCCCTCTCTCTTCCCTCTCTCTCTCTCTCCCTCTCTCTCTCTCTCTCTCTCTCTTCCCTCTCTTCTCTCTCCTCCCTCTCTCTCTTCTCCTTCTCTCTTCTCCCTCTCTCTTCTCCCTCTCTCTTCTCTCTCCTCCCCTCTCTTTTCTCTCCTCCCTCTCTCTCTTCTCTGTCCTCTCTCCTCTCCTCCCCTCTCTCTTCTCTGTCCTCTCTCTCTTCTCTCTCCTCTCTCTCTCCTCCCTCCCTCTTCTCTCTCCTCCCTCTCTCTTCTCTCTCCTCCCTCTCTCTTCTCTCTCCTCCCTCTTCTCCTCTCCTCTCTCTCTCTCTCCTCCCTCTCTCTTCCTCTCCTCCCTCTCTCTTCTCTCTCCTCCCTCTCTCTTCTCTCTCCTCCCTCTCTCTTCTCTCTCCTCCCTCTCTTCTCTCTCCTTCCTCTCTCTCTCTTCACTGTCCTCTCTTCTCTCCTCTCTCTATCTCTCTCCTCCCTCTCTTCTCTCTCCTCCCTCTCTCTTCTCTCTCCTCCCTCTCTCTTCTCTCTCCTCCCTCTCTCTTCTCTCTCCTCCCTCTCTCTTCTCTCTCCTCCCTCTCTCTTCTCTCTCCTCCCTCTCCTCTCTCTCTCTCTTCCTTCTCTCTCTCCCTCTTCCTTCTCCTCTCCCCCTTCTGCTCTCCTCTCTCTCTTCCTTCTGCTCTCCTCTCTCTCTTCTTTCTCCTCTCCTCTCTTTCTCTTCCTTCTCTCCTCTCTCTCTCTCTCTTCCTTCTCTCTCTCCTCTCTCTCTCTTCCTTCTCTCTCTCTCCTCTCTCTCTCTTCCTTCTCTCTCTCTCCTCTCTCTCTCTTCCTTCTCTCTCTCTCCTCTCTCTCTCTTCCTTCTCTCTCTCTCCTCTCTCTCTCTTCCTTCTCTCTCTCTCCTCTCTCCTCTCTCTCTTCCTTCTCTCTCTCTCCTCTCTCCTCTCTCTCTTCCTTCTCTCTCTCCTCTCTCTCTTCCTTCTCTCTTCCTTCTCCTCTCCTCTCTCTCTTCCTTTTCCTTCTCCTCCATATGATCTGTCAGTGTAGGGAGGGAGGCAGCGAGATCCCACAGAAGACAACACAGCTCACCTCCTCTGGGCTCTTTCATCTCCGCCTCTTCTCTCCCTGCTCCAGGCTGTCTCCTGGTCCTGGCTCATCAGCTGCTGGAGGGAGAGTTACACGAGCATCGCTCTTCAACTGCCCTCCTCCACATCGATCCTCCTGCTGTCCGGGCCACTGCAAGAGTACGAAGGTACCCCTCTAATGGTGGCCCTGCATGGCTCTGTCTGCCGCTGCTCAACAGGTCCCTTCTTCTGTGGGGCAGTGCCGCCCCCCTAAAAATTGCCGCCCTAGGCAAACGCCCTGTTTGTAGATACGCCCCTGCGAGCAGCGCACAGCAAGGCCTGCGCTCCCATGAGAATCCAATACCGTCGCTGATCCAACAAGAGCCAGAGTCCAGGTGGCTGCAAATACAGATCAAGCCTTGCCACCCATTCCTCCGCCACACGACCCAGCCCCCAACAGGTCCCGGACCAGTGGGGGATGGGGGATCTCTGCTGTAGGGTGCCCAGTTTGTCTCCCTGTACAATGCGTGGAATGTAGAGAGGAGACCATAACATCAAAGGGGCCCCATCCAGAAATGTGAAGAAGTCGTACGTTTATCGTTTCCACATCCGTACAATCCAGGAAAACATCCATTTTATTCCTCATTTACAGATGGAAAGTCATAAAGTAGAAGAACGTGGTGCTGACACCCATTGACTTCCCTTCCCCCCCAAGCCCCCCATCCACGTCTCCCCGAGGAAAGATCGGCTTCTGCAGGAGGAGAATGGAGGTCTCTCTATACCAACCACATAGAAAATACAAAGACAATGACATACAAGACACAATCAGTATATAGATGTGACTTCAGTACATATACACCTGGTAGTGATGTCACAGTTCACACCGCCCATCACGAGTGCTCCGGCTGCCGAATAAAAGCGGTGCGTGATGTCACGTGTGATGTGGGTGTATGTACTGCGCATGTGTGGACCGGCCACAATCCGGAAGACTGCCCAGAGAGCGCGATGATCTCAAGCTCCACCTCCCCAGGGAACAACCCGCCCAGATCGCTCCCAAGGAGTCGCTGCCACCAGGGCTGGGACAAGGGGTGGGCAGGAGGGGCGACTGCTCTGGGCACGGAGGGGATTTGGGGGGGTTGTACTATAAGGGGTGCTTTGGAGGTGAGCACTAATTTTTACACTTACCCCCTAAGCATAAATTCCCTCTTCCAGTACAAATCCCGCCCCCCCCAGCTCAAATCCTCTCTCTCTCAAATCCCCCCTCCTAGCACAGATCCTCTCTGAGTATAAATCCCCCCAATCATCCTTTCTAGCTCACATATCGCCCCCCAAATCCCCCTCCCTAACACCAATCCACCTTCCTAGTTCAAATCCCTTCCCTCATCTCCAAAGCCCTAATCCTCTACCCCAAATTTCCCATCTTAGCACAAATTCCCCCTAATCATCCTAACACAAATCCCCCTCCCCCCAAATCCCCCTCCCCGAAATCCCCCTCCCTAACACAAATCCACCTTCCTAGTTCAAATCCCCCCCCCTCGTCTCCATAGTTCCCCTTATAGCATAACCCCCTCCAAATCCCCACCGTGCCCAGGGCAGCCGCCCCTCCTGCCCACCCCTTGTCCCAGCCCTGGTGAAAGTGACTCTATGGGAGTGGTTTGGGAAGGTTGTTCCCTGGGGGTGGAGCTTGAGATCATGTCTCTCTGGACAGTCTTCCGGATTGTGGCCGGTCCATACACGCGCAGTACATGCACCCATGTCACATGTGACGTCACGCGCTGCTATCTGTCGGCAGCCGGAGCACACGTGATGGGCGGTGTGACCTGTGACATCACTACCAGGTGTATATGTACTGAAGTCATATCTATATACTGATTGTGTCTTGTATGTCATTGTCTTTGTATTTTCTGTGTGATTGTTATAGAGAGACCTCCATTCTCCTCCTGCAGAAGCCGATCTCACCACGGAGAGACGTGGATGGAGATCGTGGTAACAGGGAGGTGAATGGGTGTCGGCACAATCTTCTGATACTTTATGGATTTTCATCTGTAAATGATAAATAAAACGATGTTTTTACCATGTTGTCCGGATGTGGAGACCTTCCGTACTTTGTGCGCACTCCCATGCGCTTGGCAGCCCATGCAAATGAATGGGCTGTGAAAAGTCAAATCGCCCGCAGAGCCCGCCCACGTCGCAGATTGAGAAAGTCCAATCTTCCACCGCAGCAGATGTAGTTTGAAGATACTGGGAGGGCGATGATGAGCGACCTCGTAGTCCACTGACATGTCCTCCAGCTTTGCCTGTATGGAGGTTCAGGGAAGAATGCTGGAGGATATGCTGCACAGGCCCGGCATTGCACCGCAACGCTCTGCAGGCTCCTGTGTTAGAAATAATAAATGCACATTTCTTTGCCTGCAAAGTTCTGCGCATTTCTTACTTCTTGCGGAAAGGTGGACTTATCAGATGGCGGCGGAGATAAGGCCTCTCTGGCTGACGCCTCTCTGGCTGAGGCCTCTCTGGCTGCGGCCTCTCTGGCTGACGCCTCTCTGGCTGACGCCTCTCTGGCAGACGCCTCTCTGGCTGAGGCCTCTCTGGCTGAGGCCTCTCTGGCTGAGGCCTCTCTGGCTGAGGCCTCTCTGGCTGACGCCTCTCTGGCTGACGCCTCTCTGGCTGACGCCTCTCTGGCTGAGACCTCTCTGGCTCTGGCTGAGGCCTCAGACTTTCGCTGATGTAGTGAAAGTTCCTGAAGTTCTCCTGGTCCATCGCCTTTATCGGTACCAGGGGGTTGATGCCGCTCAAAAATTCTTCTATTTCCATTCTTCCATAAGTCCGCTCGTCAGGAATCTGATGAGAAAAAAAGACATTCATTAATGTTTCTGATACAGAAAAGCTTGGTGAACCCATCCCCCGATGTGCAGCCAATTACCCCAAGAAGGCTCCTTCCACCGCATCGCCCCCTACTGGGCAGAGGAAGCCTCACACGGCATTAACACACCCTTGACGTATATCTAAAGCAGCCTCTCTCAACCTTTCACCCCAGAGGAACCCTTGACATTTTTAGGTCTCAGGGATGGAAGAAAAATATATTTGAAATATATTTTAAAAAATATAGGTGTTTATAGTTCTAACCCGGAGAGCAGGCTAGGGTGACAACACTTCTTCTCCATAGCTACAGCGAGTGCGTGTTGTCACCCTAGGACAGGAAGTGTGTTTTACTGGCAGGATCACCATGTAATTAAAGCAGGTCTGACACCTAACAATTACTATCACCAAGAATTAACAGAATGCATTCAGTCGAGTCCCCAGACCATGTGATTGTCCCGCGATCCCCAAATCACAAACGTGAGAATTCTGTACATAAAATACGTCTTATATGTATTTGAGGTAAAGAAGACCCCCGGGGCTGAAATTCCCCTCCCCCCCCCCCAATGTGCGTGAAGTATTCATATACTTACTGGTAGTGGTGTAAACGGCGATGGAAGATTTCCTTTCTGCACCTGCTGCCAGTCGATCGGACTGAAAAACGGGTGCTGTCTGATGTCACGTACAAATATTGACCGCACTTCCGGTTCTTTCTTTAAGAACTGTAATAGAAAAAGAAATATGATTAGAAACCACAAAAGATCCAAATGTGAACAATACAACCCCCCCCCCCATTTTAATATTTGATTCTGACAGTGACATATTTCAGCTTTCTGCGATACCCTGTCGTGATTGGATCGGGCCGTAGCATGCTACCTTACTGCGTCATATCACATCAGGAGTTTTTAAAGGAAAAAAAATGAACCACAAAATGATCTGCGATTGTTATGAGGAATATATAAAAAATGATCTATTAAAGGGTAAGTTCACCTTTTGAAAAAAATAATAAACGCGCATCTATTTGCAGGTGAAAAAAAAATGTGCATTTATTTATTCTAAAGAGCCTGCAGAGCATTGCACCCGTGATCAGCAGATGGCAGGCGCAACCTCCTGCAGACTCCCAGCATAGCTGTCTGCCCGTACCACGTACAAAGAGGCAGCTACCTGAGAGCCGGAAGACCAATGGACTAGGAGAGCGCTCATCGGCACCCTCACAGTGCATTGAGGACTACAAGCCGTCGGCTGCAAAGGCGGACAGTACTTGTAGTCTATTCATTCACAAGAAACTGAATGAATGGCGCGGCTGTGTGGGTGGAGACCCGCATGGCCACGCTGTTTTCAAATTGTAACGGTGCGGAGGGAAGAACCCCAGCCCGCTGTCACGGGTCGGGGGGGATCGGGGGTGGGAGGTTGCAGATGCTGGAACATGTTACATGGTGCTCTCTAAAAACCGGTGGTGAACTTATCCTTTAAATCTGCAACCGCCATGATTTTTTTCCTTACTCCCCCGCGGCCGCCTGTTTCCTCCACTCTGCTGGCCCAGATCGCGATCAACAGATTGATGACCCCAGACATGCGCTTCCCTGGTTTGAAGTCGCAGGCCACATCAGAGGGCTCTGCAGGCCGGGGGATGAGCATCCCTGCAGTAAGCAGTCAGCACGCTAAGGTACTGCTAGGACCCATATGAATGTGAAATCATGTCTCCTAAAGTGTATAGAACCCGGAAAGGGTTCTGTCTGTTAACTCCTTGGCGCCGGCGCCTCCCGGCCCCTTTAAGGGGGCATCTAGGCCCAGATGCTGGGAAGTCGCATATTTGCGTTTGGCCGATGCCAAGAGGTTAAGAGATGGTAAAGCCTTGTATATACTTACCCTTTTTATGACGTCCTGGAGCTTAGTCGTTGAGTTCACTAAATAACGAGGGGTATTGTCGCGGATGATATCATGAAGTTCCTTCCCTCTCTGCATGAATTCTGCATACGGATGCATGCCGGTGGCCATCTCGTATACTATGACTCCCAGGGAGAAATAGTCGGCTATGTTGTAGTAGGGCTTCTTTGAAAGGACCTATAAAAACAGAAGAGAGAGAAGGATTAGTACATTTGTAGGGCAGACCGAGGACAGAGATGACTCCACGCTGATATATGATTCATGAAGCCTCCCAGGAGTCCTAAAACTAGCATCAAACTAAGGCGGAGCTTGTGAATATTGGAGGAGGGGCTTAGAGTTTCTATATAGTCAAAACTTTATTTGAAGTCTTGGATAGAGTACAGGAACAATTCAGTACTGTCTGTGATACTTTTTTTAAATTTGCGAACATAGTAACATACAAATTTTCAGGACAAGCTTTTGGGGTGTGCCCCCCCTTCTTAAGGACCATAAAGTACTTCTTGGGCCTTGAAGAAGGGAGGACACCCAGAAAACGTGTCCTAAAAATGTGGATGTTAGTGCAAATTAGAGCGGAGCTGCAGTCAGTTTTGTGTTTATTAAAAGTCAGCAACTACAAAAACTGTATCTGCTGCCTTAATAAACACACATTTACGTGTCCCGGGGTCCAGCGATGTGCTCACCCGCGTCGGCCCTTCTCTGCCTCTTCTCTCCCCGGCATCACAACTGTGGGCACCAGGCTGTGAGAGATGCGGCTTCACAGTCAGGCTGTTACAGCCTGGTGCCCACAGTTGTGATGCCGGCGCCGGGAAGAGAAGAGGCAGAGAAGGGACGACGCGGGTGAGCACATCGCTGGACCCCGGGACACGTAAATGTGTGTTTATAAGTCATTTGAATGGACTCCCGTGCCCCGTGACACGCAGGGAAGACGTCCCGGCACTTCTGAAAACGCAGCCGAGGTTCCCAGTACGGGCGGCGTGCCATTAGAAGTAATGGCACCCACCCGCGGGTCCGCATTCCTCTGTGCGGGTGGTGCAGCTGCACGGATTTTCGTGTGGATCCGCAGCATCACCACCTGCACATACATGAACCAAGCCTTAGAGAAGGTCTAACCCTTGCCTAGAGGGACACTTTAATTGTGTCTATTAAAGGAGGCAGATGAAGGTGAGCAGCTCCTGAAGCTGTGATCCCATTTGTATGTGGGAATCTGGTGGACAGATCCATCCATCTACACCCGGCCTCAATGTCCTCTACAAAGAAGCTCCAACACGGCTGTAACTCAGAACTTCCCACCTTTTGTTGGGGATATAGTTCCGGCCTGCAGACCCAGTGGAGGAGTTCTGCATTTAGTGAGAGGGGAGCCCCCTTTATTGCCTCTCTATATCCCATAATAAACATTACGATTAAGTCGAATATCAGGAAAGGACAAACTTACCTCCGGAGCCATGTACAATCGTGTACCCGCACGTCCTCTGCACTTGTTGAACTTGGAAACTCCTGTCTCTGACAAACCAAAATCAGCAATTCTGGCATGCCCGGCGGCGTCCAGTAGAATATTTTCGGGTTTCAGATCTCTGCAAAGAAAAGGATCGAACAGTTAGCTCTGCATTATATTACAAAGAGAAAAGATACAAAATATATGGAAGATCTTCCTGATTCATCATAAAATAGAAGTGATTACTTACCTATGGATCACCAGACAATCATGCAGGTACTGCAGGCCACAAACAATCTCAGCAGTGAGAAATCTGAAGAAGAAAGAAAAAAAATGAATTAGCATTCAAAATCATCACGGACCAATAAAAGCTAAAAATGAAGAGACTTCCCCATAGTACATGGGGGGATGGATGGACAAGGCTCAGTGGGAGGGGCCTGGCTATGTCACTGCCTGGTGTCAGTGATCCGCCACCCCCGACTCCATCATGACCCTCTCGATAGACTTACCTTACTGTGTTCTTATGAAATGGAGCTGAAGTCTGTATCAGTTTCCAAAGATCTCCGCCTCGCAGGCATTCCATGACAAAGAAGAGATGAGCCTGTGTGAAAAGAAGAGATAAAGGTTCCATTAGAGACAAGTAGGATTTCACTTTGTGGAGGAATATATGAAGGCACACGATATGAAGGCCCACACATGGACAACGCAATGTGGGATGTTCCTTCAAGAGAATGGGAAAACCAAACAGAGAAAAGACGGAGCCGCCATGACTGGACAATACTAGTTTTGTCTGGCTGTTAGGGTGATCCAGTCACTTCAATACTTTGGTCACCAGACTGGAAGTCCCATGTAGATCCAAAGACCTGACTAGCTGTAGGCTCGTTCTGGCTCGGTGACTCAAAGTAGCCAGGCAGAGGCAGCCAGGCAGAGGCAGCCAGGCAACTAGTAACTTCAAAAGTAGGTCAGCAATAGCAGCCTCTCGGCAAATGGCTTCTTTAAAGAAAACCTCTACTCTGTAAAGTTTACCTAACAACCTCCATCTTTGTAGGAGGCACTCTAGAGTTCTGCTCTTACCTATACAGCTTCCCCGACTACAGCCAGATCCCTCAGAGAACCTGGTGTGGGACACAAGTGAAGCTCCCTTCCACCTCCTCCAATTCAGCACCCATTGGCTGAATAACTGACGGACTTGAAGACCGTCATTGGGGGAAGGGGGGATTCTTAACCTTGTCTACCTTTTGACTCCAAAAAAGTTGTAATTTGAATAACTATTTTGGGGGTCTGGTCAGTAGTTGAGGGCAATAGAGGAAAGAGATGAAGAAATTAGAAGATGGAAAGACTTACCTTTGTCTGGAATGCACCAAACAGATGAATAATATACGGGTTGTTCTTGTAGTTCATCATAATGTGAAGCTCTTTAGCGGCAAGGCTGGGCCCACTTTTAAGGAGTTCTTGCTTTTTAATTATCTTCACCGCCACCTTCTGTCGAATGGCGGGATGTGAGGCCAACATCACTTTCCCAAAGGCCCCCTGTCCCAGTATTTTATGGAAAGTAAATTTTTCCAATGATAGTTCGCATGGCCGGTGCACCAAGGCACGTCTGACTGGGACTGATGGAGATGCCGCCTCATGGCCTCTGTTTCTGGACGCTGGAGTTGCCAAAGATTTCTTCCTCACATTTTCTGCCACAGGTAATGGAGGAGTGACCTGGGTATGCTGGTTCTTGAAGAAGGCACCTACTTGGATTGACTGATCCTTGGTGCATGGATACACCTGTGTCTGCCTGTTCCTGGTGATCAGGATAGCCGGTTTTTCCTGCACCTTAGTGAATGCAGTCACACTCTCCTGGGCTTTCTTGTTCTTGATGTATGTTGTCATATCCATCCATTGCTTATTGGTGTATGTTGTCATATTTGTCCCCTGCTCCTTGGTGAATGTTGGCATATGCGTCGCCTGCTCCTTGGTTGATGTGGTCACATTCACCTGGACTCTCTTGTTTTTGGTGGATATTGGCATATGGGTGCCCTGCTCCTTGGTGGATATTGTTGGCATATGCGTCGCCTGCTCCTTGGTGGATATTGTTGGCATATGCGTCGCCTGCTCCTTGGTGGATATTGTTGGCATATGCGTCGCCTGCTCCTTGGTGAATGTTGGCATATGCGTCCCCTGCTCCTTGGTGAATGTTGGCATATGCGTCCCCTGCTCCTTGGTGAATGTTGGCATATGTGTCCCCTGCTCCTTGGTTGATGCAGTCACATTCACCTGGACTCTCTTGTTTTTGGTGTATGTTGTCATATCTGTCGCCCGCTTCTTCGTGGATCCTGGCATAGGTGTCTCCTGCACCTTCATGGACATTGACATATGCGTCTCCTGCACCTTGGTTGATGCAGTCACATTCACCTGGACTCTCTTGTTTTTCCTGTATGCTCTCACTTGTGTTCCCTGCTCCTTGGTGGATATTGACATTTCTGTCCCCTGCTCCTTGGTGGATCCTGGCATAGGGGTCTCCTGCACCTTGGTTGATGCAGTCACATTCACCTGGACTCTCTTGTTTTTCCTGTATGGTTTCACTTGTGTTCCCTGCTCCTTGGTGGATATTGGTATATCTGTCCCCTGCTTCCTGGTGGATTCTGGCATAGGGGTCTCCTGCACCTTGACGGTCATCGGCATAGGGGTCTCCTGCACCTTGACGGTCATTGGCATAGGGGTCTCCTGCACCTTGACGGTCATTGGCATAGGGGTCTCCTGTACCTTGACGGTCATTGACATAGGGGTCTCCTGCACCTTGGTAGAGGGAACTACCTTCAGATCTAATTCCCGGCCTTTGGTTGATGGGAGCACTATCACTTGTACTTCCTGGCTCAGGGTAGATGGATACATTATCAGTTGTGCATCCTTATCGCTGGTAGCTGGAATGACTTTCACTCGTCGTTTCTTCTTCGCGGTGGGCGGAGTTACTTGTCCTTGTGCTTCCTTGTCCTCCGTGGTTTTAGCGGGAGATGTTTTCCCAGTCTTTGTGGCGATTGGAGCCACTCGGATTTCGTCATTCTCACGGATGGATGGAACCGGTTGAGTTGGTTGCACGTCGTTGATGGTTGGGTCACCATATTCATCTGTGGAGAGAAAAATAAAACCGATTATTTCTATTCCTGCCATTTCACTGAATCTGTGAACATTTAAGTGTGTGTGGTAAAAACATGTCCCAGCTATGGGGTTTTAGCCCCTCAAACTGCAAATGTAAATGAGCCCTTACTGTCCTAAGCCCCCCTTTTAAGGCTGCTGTCACACTGATGCTCTGCGGTTTTCCCGCACCCCAAGTGCAGCGCATTGCACCCGTGTCTTTTCTGAGGGTTGGCTGCACTTTGCCATAGACTTCTATTATGCCTTGCGGGTGTCGTGCACCAAACCTGCAGGATATATTAGACGTGCGCTTCCCTGGTTTGCGGGGGAGGGCCACATCAGAAGGCTCTGAGGGCCACAGGTTGAGCACCCCTGCTCTAGAGGGTGACATATAGTCAGTGTGCATATCATTGAACAGTATGGAGTAAGGGGGTGTGCAGGAGCAGGGGGATGAGTCCTGTGGGCTGCCGTGTTCTGGGCTCTCTATGATAAAATAGAAGGAATATTCTGCAGCCTCATAGAGCCCAGAACACGGCTGCCCACATGACTCCTCCCAGCGACAATCATGGGATTGCCCAGAACATGGCTGCCCACATGGCTCCTCCCAGCGACAATCATGGGATTGGCAGCAATGGCCGGCCATAGGCAGGTCTGTAGTTTACAATTGGGCTGCCTGTCAGGGCTGTGCATCTTCTTCAGACCTGATATGTCACCCCAAACGTGATACCTGTCACCCCAAACCTGATACCTGTCACCCCAAACCTGATAAATGTCACCCCAACCTGATACCCGTCACCCCAACCTGATAAATGTCACCCCAAACCTGATAAATGTCACCCCAAACCTGATACCTGTCACCCCGAATTGATAAATGTCACCCCTGACCTGACTCCTGTCACCTTCCACTCCTGATGGAGAGATTTCCCTTCATCTGTTCTGTAAACACAGGAAGACTTGGGAAGAAATCTCTCCAGGGTGAGCTCAGTCCCCTCCTAGACTGTTGTCACCGGAAGCCGTGTCCCCATCATCAGATTTCCCCTCTCTTCCTGTCCTGGGGGATCTTCCATCACTTCCCATCCTGGTGACATTGGTGATCAGGACACATGGGGAGGGTGAGTCTCCCTAATGGGGAGCTGACAGGGGTCCTAACACTTCCCTACTCCATGCAGTGACCCCTCTAGGTGTATATAGCAGTGACCCCGGTGTATATAGTATATATGTGGGCGACATACATTATATCGCCCTGCAGTGCTAGTATTAGAGTACTTACAGTCAGTGTCTTTCCTGGTCGTTGGTTGACAACAGGGCCAAATTCTGCGTGTAGCTGCCCTGATGCCCTTCCTGATTGCCCTAAGCACGCCCCTCCTGGGGGCAGTAACCTGGGGCTGTATGGCTGGCTGGTGGCCCCCTGCTGAGGGCCCCGCTCGCTCCTGTGTTGATCTCTCTTGGATGGTGTTCAGAGGTTCAGCTTTGTTGTAATCCTTAAATCGTCGCCTAATTGCCCCAGGAGGGCCCCTCTGGGGGGCAGTAACCTGGGGCTGTACGGCTGGCTGGTGGTATTCCATTGGTAGTCCTGCTCTCTCCTGTGTTGCTCGGTTTCGGACGATCCTCTCAGAACGATCTCGATGGTGTTGGATCCAACGCATCCTATATAATGCTGAAGACAGAGAGAAATCGCTTCCTACTCCTTCGATAGTCAAACACGGACTGAGCTGCAGGTGCTCTCTCTGCCTGAAGCCCCGCCCCCTCACTGTGACAACCAAGCTAAGCTCCGCCCCCTCACTGTGACAAACAAGCTAAGCTCCTCCCCTCACAGTGACAAACAAGCTAAGCTCCACCCCTTCACAGTGACAAACAAGCTAAGCTCCGCCCCTCACAGCGACAAAGAGGCTAAGCCCCACCCCCTCACGGTGACAAAGAGGCTAAGCCCTGCCCCCTCACTGTGATAAAGCCTAAGCCCCACCCACTCACTGTAACAAAGCGGATAAGCTCTACCTCCTCACTGTGACAGAGAGGCTGGTAACCATGGCAACAGCACTGTGCTATTTTTAGCTCTAACTGACAAAATTCAAATCTGCAGCACAGAACACACAACTGCCGACCTTTAACCCCTTAATGACCGAGGGCAAAACAAAGGTTAGTGGCAGCTACTTTGTGTATCCGGGCGCATTATTCCGCCATTTTTTCAGGACAAATTGGATTTTCTTTTGGTGGTAAATGGCAATAGATGGCCGCTGGTTTTTTTTTTTTTTTTTTCTTTTCTTTTCAAAGGAAAACTGACCCAAATCTATAAAAAAAAAAAAAAATTTTTTTAAATGCAGCTGTATATTTCTTGCTATTACAAGAATTTACCCCCAAAGAACCTGAAATAGATTGTGCTCCTGCCAATCACAGCGACAACACAGATCTGTATATTAGTTGTTTATCCCCCCTAAGGCTCCATGCACACCGGGGGGGGCGTCATGATACCGCTGGGAACGTTAGCTGTGTAAAGTCACGTTAAAAAATGGAGTTTTTCAGCATTTTTGTATTAGCGTTTAGCCGCGTTTTTTCATTTTTTTGTCAAAAAAAATCCAAAAATGCCGGTTTGCCGCGATTTACTGCGTTTTTTCAGCATTAGAGCATTTTTCCAGCTAAAAAACTCCTCTAGTGACCCGCTAGTCCTGGGTGTTTCTTCCGGCCAAAACACATTGATTACAGTCTAATGCTGGCTTTCCGCAATTTACTGCGTTTTTCAGGCTCCATGCACAAGGGGGGGGGGGGGGGGTGTTAGCTGTTTGGCATTAGCGTTTAGCGGCGTTTTTGTTTTTTTAGCGTTTTTATTTTTAACCAAAGAAAAGTAAAAAAAAGTCCAAAAACGCCGGTTTGCCATGATTTACAGGTGTGTGTACGGACACATAGGAGAACATGCGTTGATTCCAGTCTGTGTGTACGGACACATAGGAGAACATGCGTTGATTCCAGTCTGTGTGTACGGACACATAGGAGAACATGCGTTGATTCCAGTCTGTGTGTACGGACACATAGGAGAACATGCGTTGATTCCAGTCTGTGTGTACGGACACATAGGAGAACATGCGTTGATTCCAGTCTGTGTGTACGGACACCGAGGAGAACATGCGTTGATTCCAGTCTGTGTGTACGGACACCGAGGAGAACATGCGTTGATTCCAGTCTGTGTGTACGGACACATAGGAGAACATGCGTTGATTCCAGTCTGTGTGTACGGACACATAGGAGAACATGCGTTGATTCCGGTCTGTGTGTACGGACACATAGGAGAACATGCGTTGATTCCAGTCTGTGTGTACGGACACATAGAACACGCGTTGATTCCAGTCTGTGTGTACGGACACATAGGAGAACATGCGTTGATTCCAGTCTGTGTGTACGGACACATAGGAGAACATGCGTCGATTCCAGTCTGTGTGTACGGACACATAGGAGAACACGCGTTGATTCCGGTCTGTGTGTACGGACACATAGGAGAACACGCGTTGATTCCGGTCTGTGTGTACGGACACATAGGAGAACACGCGTTGATTCCGGTCTGTGTGTACGGACACATAGGAGAACACGCGTTGATTCCAGTCTGTGTGTACGGACACATAGGAGAACACGCGTTGATTCCGGTCTGTGTGTATGGACACATAGAACATGCGTTGATTCCGGTCTGTGTGTACGGACACATAGGAGAACATGCGTTGATTCCGGTCTGTGTGTACGGACACATAGGAGAACACGCGTCGATTCCGGTCTGTGTGTACGGACACATAGGAGAACACGCGTCGATTCCGGTCTGTGTGTACGGACACATAGGAGAACACGCGTCGATTCCAGTCTGTGTGTACGGACACATAGGAGAACACGCGTCGATTCCAGTCTGTGTGTACGGACACATAGGAGAACACGCGTCGATTCCAGTCTGTGTGTACAGACACATAGGAGAACACGCGTTGATTCCGGTCTGTGTGTACGGACACATAGGAGAACACGCGTTGATTCCGGTCTGTGTGTACGGACACATAGGAGAACACGCGTTGATTCTGGTCTGTGTGTATGGACACATAGAACATGCGTTGATTCCGGTCTGTGTGTACGGACACATAGGAGAACATGCGTTGATTCCGGTCTGTGTGTACGGACACATAGGAGAACACGCGTCGATTCCGGTCTGTGTGTACGGACACATAGGAGAACACGCGTCGATTCCGGTCTGTGTGTACGGACACATAGGAGAACACGCGTCGATTCCAGTCTGTGTGTACGGACACATAGGAGAACACGCGTCGATTCCAGTCTGTGTGTACGGACACATAGGAGAACACGCGTGGATTCCAGTCTGTGTGTACGGACACATAGGAGAACACGCGTCGATTCCAGTCTGTGTGTACGGACACATAGGAGAACATGCGTTGATTCCAGTCTGTGTGTACGGACACATAGGAGAACACGCGTTGATTCCGGTCTGTGTGTACGGACACATAGGAGAACACGCGTTGATTCCGGTCTGTGTGTACGGACACATAGAACATGCGTTGATTCCGGTCTGTGTGTACGGACACATAGGAGAACACGCGTTGATTCCGGTCTGTGTGTACGGACACATAGAACATGCGTTGATTCCGGTCTGTGTGTACGGACACATAGGAGAACATGTGTCGATTCCAGTCTGTGTGTACGGACACATAGGAGAACATGCTGGGGGGAGGGGGGGGGGGTTACTGGCTGCAGGAAAAAACATCAAAAACAGCCGCTGTAAAAACGTCCCGTGTGCAGGAGGACTACAACATACTCGGCTGACACGGATACTAATAACATCTCTCTCCATTATATACAAATCTAACAGTTCTGCCTTTAGTTCTACTTAGTGGTGTCATCCTCCTAGTGTGTGGCAGAGCTGTGTATATGTCAGGACTGGATGGACAGGAATCCAATCTCCCTTCTAGGTATCCATCTGGTTTCCTGGATTCGGCTTTTGTTGAATGATTTGTCTTTTTATCCTCCCAGGTGAAAGGATGGAAAACAAAGCAGGTGGAGCGGGTAGACTAGTGCAGCCGTCCTGTCCTCCCACCGGGCGGATCTCTCATCACTTCTTCTCATTGGTTCCCTTTCACACGGGGCGGACCCGCCAGTGGATCCACTTGCTCAGCGGGGGATGTCTCTCAAGCGGATGATAGGTCTGTGTCTGCTCCGCTGCTGCAGAGCGGACACACACAGCCCACTGTCCTCTATGGAAACAGATCGCCTGTCCGTTTCCATCCAATCCGAGGGACGGAGGGGTCATTGGATCCCCATCCGTCTCTTTGTGGCGGGATCTGATTGGATGTCGGCAGGTGTAAACGGACACACGTCCACCGCTCTATAGAGGAGAATGGCCACATAGGGAGCGGATTTCATCTCTTTCCTGCTGAATCAGACAAAATTGTATCCATCACAATCGCTGGAAGCGCATTGAAGTGAATGGGCCACCTTCTGCACAACACAGGAAGCCGGAATCGCAGCCGGAACACTTTTTCCTGCAACGTGATATCTGAACGGGGCCTAAAGTGGAAGGCGAATCCTAAGTAACTGTAAAGCCGCCTTCAGCCCCATTCTGAGCCCAATCTCTCTAGTCCTGTAAAGGAAGAATCGCTGAACTTACCTGTCCCTCGGCCGCTCCGCTCCGGTCCGCTCCGCTCCGGTCCCAGGCTGAGCTGTCAGCAGCGGCTTCAGTGTGCAGGAGACGCAGCCGACAACAGAAGTCCCATAGTAACTCCATGGGGGACGTCACTTCCCGTCTCCTGCACATAGAGGGCGCCACAGGAGAGCGGAGCGGCTGCAGGACAGGTAAGTACAGCGATTGGTGTCCCTTTACAGGGCTAGGTAGGTTCGGCCTGGAATGGGGCTGAGGGCGGGGTTAGTGTTCGCCAGGATTTGCCTTTACTGCCACTTTAAGATTTGCACCATTTACTAGAAAGTTCTTTAACCCCTTCCTGCCCCCCCCACCCCCCCTACCTGGTGTCCCTTTAATACTTCCCAACCGCAGATAGCTGAATGACGGCTACACTGCAGCTGGCCAGTTCTGGGAGGTGTCATATGACGTCCTCCCGGAACGCGCTCTCCTGCGCGCCCCCGGCGATCTCCGTGATCCCTGTGTCCTACGGACACAGCTGATCACATGATGTGGTAAAAGGCCAATCACAGCGGCCTTTTACCACGTGATCAGCCGTGTCCAAAAACACGCTGATCACCGATAAATGCAATTGCCAGTTCTCAGCTGCACTTTCCTCACGCTGGCAGAGTGCGAGGAAAGTACTGCCGAGGATCGGCAGTTGTGAGAGCAGAGATCGGCAGTTGTCAGAGCAGAGATCGGCACCGATCATCAGTGCCCTGATGATCGGTGCCCAGCAGTGCAACCCACCAGTTCCACCCAGCAATGCACCCTCCTATACCACCCACCTGTGCCACCCAGCAGTGCCCCCCACCTGTGCCCAGCAGTGCCCCCCACCTGTTCCCACTAGTGCCACCCACCTGTGCCACCCAGCAGTGCACCCACCTGTGCCCAGCAGTGCCCCCCACCTGTGCCACCCAGCAGTGCCCCCCACCTGTGCCCAGCAGTTCCACCCACCTGTGCCACCCAGCAGTGCCACCCACCTGTGCCCAGCAGTTCCACCCACCTGTGCCACCCAGCAGTGCCAGCCACCTGCGCCCACCAGTGCCACTCACAAGTGCCCATCAGTGCAGCCCAGCATTGCTGCCAGTCAGTGCCCAGCATTGCTGCCAGTCAGTGCCCAGCAGTGATGCCAGTCAGAGCCACCTATCAGTGCTGTCTATCAGTGTCACCTATCAGTGCCGCCTATCTGTGACACCTCATTAGTGCTGCCTATCAGTGCCCATCAGTGCTGCCTCATCAACGCATTTCAGTGAAAGAGAAAAATTACCTGTTTGAAAAATTTTATAATAGAAACAAAGAAACTTTTTTTTTTCAATTTTTGCACTTTTTTTGTTTATAATGCAAAAAGTAAAGCGCCCAGCGGGGAGTACATACCACCAAAAGAAAGCTCTATTTGTGAGAAAAAAAATGATAAAAATGTCATATGGGTGCAATCTTGCATGACTGCGCAATTGTCAATCAAAGTGTGACAGCACCTCCCTCCCTCTCTCTGACCCCTCCTCCCTCTCTCTCACCCCCCCCCCCCCCCTCTCTCACACCCCCGTTCTCTCTCTCTTTCTCACTCCCTCTCTCTGACCTCCCTCCCTCTCTCTGACCCCTCCTCCCTCTCTCTCACCCCCCCCCCCCCGCTCTCTCACACCCCCGTTCTCTCTCTCTTTCTCACTCCCTCTCTCTGACCCCTCCTCCCTCCCTTTCTCTGACCCCTCCTCCCTCTCTCTCACACCCCCGTTCTCTCTCTTTCTCACTCCCTCTCTCTGACCTCCCTCCCTATCTCTGACCCCTCCTCCCTCTCTCTCACCCCCCCCTGCTCTCTCACACCCCCGTTCTCTCTCTCTTTCTCACTCCCTCTCTCTGACCTCCCTCCCTCTCTCTGACCCCTCCTCCCTCTCTCTCACACCCCTGTTCTCTCTCTCTTTCTCACTCCCTCTCTCTGACCCCTCCTCCCTCTCACACCCCCGTTCTCTCTCTCTTTCTCACTCCCTCTCTCTGACCTACCTCCCTCTCTCTGACCCCTCCTCCCTCTCTCTCACACCCCCCCTCTCTCTTTCTCACCCCCTCTCTCTGACCCCCCCCCCCACCCCCATCCCTCTCTTTGAGATTGAGGTGCCTGGATTTCAGTCCATGGACACCTCCACCCTTAACTGAAAGTCCAAGGACCTCGGTGTCTCCACCAACATGCAATAGTTCTACTTCCTTCCCCCTCCACTGAAGCGTGCAGCATGTATGATGGTGGAGATGCTGAGATTCCCGGATTCTCAGTTAAGGCTGGAGGTGTGAAGTGGGACTATTACATGGTGGTGGAGACTCCAAGGTTCCCAGGATTTTAATTGGGAGTATTAATGCCTTAACTGTGGTTTCAGTGGAAAGAATCACACATCAGCGTTTGCATCAGTGGGAGGAATTCTACCCCGTCATCGGTATCGGTAAACGGAACAACGCCCCACGCTTGGTGTCAGCGGGAGGAATTCTACCCCGTCATTGGTATCGGTAAACGGAACAACGCCCCACGCTTGGTGTCAGTGGGAGAAATTCTACCCCGTCGTTGGTATCGGTAAACGGAACAACGCCCCATGCTTGGTGTCAGTGGGAGGAATTCTACCCCGTCGTCGGTATCGGTAAACGGAACAACGCCCCACGCTTGGTGTCAGTGGGAGAAATTCTACCCCGTCGTTGGTATCGGTAAACGGAACAACGCCCCATGCTTGGTGTCAGTGGGAGGAATTCTACCCCGTCGTCGGTATCGGTAAACGGAACAACGCCCCACGCTTGGTGTCAGTGGGAGGAATTCTACCCCGTCGTTGGTATCGGTAAATGGAACAACGCCCCACGCTTGGTGTCAGTGGGAGGAATTCTACCGTCATCGGTATTGGTAAGCGGAACAACGCCCCACGCTCGGTGTCAGTGGGAGGAATTCTACCCCGTCGTTGGTATCGGTAAACGGAACAACGCCCCACGCTTGGTGTCAGCGGGAGGAATTCTACCCCGTCGTTGGTATCGGTAAACGGAACAACGCCCCACGCTTGGTGTCAGTGGGAGGAATTCTACCCCGTCGTCGGCATCGGTAAACGGAACAACGCCCCACGCTTGGTGTCAGTGGGAGGAATTCTACCCTGTCATTGGTATCGGTAAACGGAACAACGCCCCACGCTTGGTGTCAGTGGGAGGAATTCTACCCCGTCGTTGGTATCGGTAAACGGAACAACGCCCCACGCTTGGTGTCAGTGGGAGGAATTCTACCGTCATTGGTATTGGTAAGCGGAACAACGCCCCACGCTCGGTGTCAGTGGGAGGAATTCTACCCTGTCATTGGTATCGGTAAACGGAACAACGCCCCATGCTTGGTGTCAGTGGGAGGAATTCTACTCCATCGTCGGTATCGGTAAACGGAACAACGCCCCGCGCTTGGTGTCAGTGGGAGGAATTCTACCCCGTCGTCGGTATCGGTAAACGGAACAACGCCCCACGCTCGGTGTCAGTGGGAGGAATTCTACCCCGTCGTCGGTATCGGTAAACGGAACAACGCCCCGCGCTTGGTGTCAGTGGGAGGAATTCTACCCCGTCGTCGGTATCGGTAAACGGAACAACGCCCCACACTTGGTGTCAGTGGAAGGAATTCTACCCCGTCGTTGGTATCGGTAACCGGAACAACACCCCACGCTCGGTGTCAGTGGGAGGAATTCTACCCCGTCGTCGGTATCGGTAACCGGAACAACGCCCCACGCTAGGTGTCAGTGGGAGGAATAGTTTATATTTTGCACTCTTTATTCTAAAGAAAAATGTAATGTCATCAGCTTTAAGGGGGCGGGGCCAGGGGTGGGGTTGGAGGCGGACCTGGGCAAGGTTGGATGGGGCAACTGGTGGAGAGTAAGGTTTGTGCCTGGCTAGTAGGTCTCCATGAGGGTTCAGGGAATACATTGATAGGTACAGAATTCCTCTCCGAGGCGTCTCTGTGCTGAGCCTTGGCTGGTTGGTGCCGCCCCTCTCGGGTTAATCATTGCTGAGGTGGCTCTGGGATCCAGCGGTCGCTCTCTTCCTCGGCCCGCACACATCATGCTCCTCGCAGTCTTCCTCCTCTTGTCCCTTTTCCTCCAAGGCTTTCCACAGAAGACCGAGCCTCTGAGCAGCGCCAACTCCCAGCCCTTGTTCCGCGGAGCTGACCGCTACGACTTCGCCATCTTGGTGGGACCGGCCGGCACAGAATGCTTCTATCACTTTGCCCACCAAAGCTCCTATTTCTACTTTGGATATGAGGTAGGTGGCCGTCTCCAGCAGTTTATACCTATCGGTATTGTATAACAGATCTGATTGCATCTGGTGTAGGGAAGGTAAGTGTGCGCGATGATCAATTCATATTCCAGCAGGAAATACAACGTAACATCTGCTTTTCTACATCGCGTCATGTGATTGGCACGGATGACAGAATCGAATATCTTTGATGTCATTCGACCTTGGGCACTTATCTCCACACATGACGGGATCATATAACCAGATGTGCTGTCCCGCTGACGCTCGTCCTCTCATCCAGGCCAGCAGGGTGTCGGTCTACAGAGACGTTGCCAATCAGCCACTAGAGTGGCATGATTTGGTGCTCCCACCGTCACTGGTGGTAAAGTGGTTCTAAAGGCTCAAGGTTCATGTATTGTATGCAGGAAGGTGAAAAACCTGAGTGCAGAATCCCCCCCAGCCCCCCAATCCTTACCTGAGCCCGCTCTGATCCAGCGACATTCATGACAGCCTCTGCTCCTCATTGGCTGAGACAGCAGCGGGAGGCTGGGGTGGGACCGAGACGCGGCTCTTTGTGTCTTATGGACGTATAGAGCAGCGGTTTGGGGACAAGCATGAAGTGGTGCCCCCAGGACGAGCGGCTTTCCCTGGGGGAGCACTGCTCGAGGGGGAGGAGCCAGGTGCGCAGGCTGGGACCCGAAAAGAAGACCAAAACCATTACGTGTTTGTCATTTTAACCCCTTGGTGCCTGAGCCTCCTGGCCCTCTAAGAAGGGGTTTGTGATGCCAGAAGGCGGGGTGGAGATTAGGACCATGTGACATGATTGGAAAGCTCCCGACCACAAGCAGCAATTGGGACCTTTCCATGAGGTGCTGGTAAATGTGCCGGGAGCACGCAGGGTGAGCACTGATAAATGTGTCGGGAGCACGCAGGGTGAGCGCTGATAAATGTGCCGGGAGCACGCAGGGTGAGCGCTGATAAATGTGCCGGGAGCACGCAGGGTGAGCGCTGATAAATGTGCCGGGAGCACGCAGGGTGAGCGCTGATAAATGTGCCGGGAGCACGCAGGGTGAGCGCTCTTGGCACATTGGGTACGCAAACATGCGGCTCCTCGGCACCAAGGCCCACCCACTGAAAGGCCACATATTTGCGTAGTTCCTGCTTGGCAGAGCCATGACTGTAAGGGGCACATTCTTCCCACTGGGGTCCCTTTGGGGGTAAAAAGGTTGAGAAAGGTTGTCATAGAAGCTTCACAAAGCCATTCTCAACCAGGTTCCTCCAGGGGTGGCTAGGGGCTTCTTGTGTTGTAACCAACTGGCCTCCCGTGGGATGGTACCCGCATAGTTCCATGTCCAAGACCACTTGGCAGAGCCATGACTGTAAGGGGCACATTCTTCCCACTGAACACCACCAGTGGGAGGAACTTTTTCTTTAAAGACCAGCAAAGAACTCATTTTAGCCGGGGTTCCATGAGACCTGAAATTTATTACAAGGGTTCCTTTGGGCATTAAAAGGTTGCCATAGAAGCTCCACAAAGCCACTCTCAACCAGGGTTCCTCCAGAGGTAGCTAGGGGCTTCTTGTGTCATGGCTAACTGACCTCCCATGTGATGGTTCCACATAGTTCCATGTCCAAGACCACTTGGCAGAGCCAGAGCCATGACTGTAAGGGGCACATTCTTCTCCCTGACCACCACCAGTGGAAGGAACTTTTTCTCAAAGACCAGTAAAGGACTTGTTTTAGCTGGGGTTCCATGAGACCTGAGATTTATTACAAGGTTTCCTTTGGAGGTAAAAAGGTTGAGACGGGTTTCCATAGAAGCTCCAAAAAGCCATTAACAGCCAGGGTTCCCTCAGAAGTGGCAAGGGGCTTCTTGTGCTGTGGCTACCCCACCTCCCATGTGATGGTTCCACATAGTTCCAGCTTGGCAGAGCCATGACTGTAAGGGGCGCTCTCTTCCCACTGACCACCATCAATGGAAGGGGCATTTTCCCAATGGCCACCATTGGACTAATTTTAGCAGAGGTTCTCCAAGACCGGAAAATTATGGCAAGGATACCTTTGGGGGTAAAAAAGGTTGAGTAAGGCTGCCATAGAAGCTCATGAAGACGCTCCCCAAAGGGGTCATGAAGACGCTCCCCAAAGGGGTCATGAAGACGCTCCCCGAAGGGGTCATGAAGACGCTCCCCAAAGGGGTCATGAGAGTTAAAGATTTTAATAAAATAAACGCAGCATTTCATACATTTGCCGAGAAGGTCCAGATTTCTCTCTTCATAACCTATCCATAGCTTTTTATTTTTTCCTTGTTAGGCTTTATTTCCCATTTACACATTTAATAGCTTTTTTGAAGGTTTTTTTTTTGTTTTTGTTTTCTTTTAATAAATCTGCCCCCCCCCCCTCCTCCACCCACCATGTGGTTCTCAGTTTTGAGCAATCGGACTTTTTCAGTGGAGATCCATCAAAACCAACCTAGTTGAAGTGAGTGAAGAGATGGACGCTGCTCCACCGACCCAGCAGTCCAATGTTAAGGAATGGCCTCAGCCGCCGTTCTGGCCACGTGATTACACGTGCGTGGTGTGAATGGGGGGGAGGGGGCTTATAGAGCACGTGGCATGTAGGGGGGGCTTATAGAGCACGTAGTGTGAATGGGGGAGGTGGCTTATAGATTGCGTGGTGTGAAGGGGGGGCTTATAGAGCACGTAGTGTGAATGGGGGAGGGGGCTTATAGAGCGCGTGGTGTGAATGGGGGAGGGGGCTTATAGAGCACGTAGTGTGAATGGGTTGAGGGGGCTTATAGAGCGCGTGGTGTGAATGGGGGGAGGGGACTTACAGAGCGTGTGGTGTGAATGGGGGGAGGGGGCTTACAGAGCGTGTGGTGTGAATGGGGGGAGGGGACTTACAGAGCGCGTGGTGTGAATGGGGGGAGGGGACTTACAGAGCGCGTGGTGTGAATGGGGGGAGGGGGCTTATAGAGCGCGTGGTGTAGCTTATAGAGCACGTGGTGTGAATGTAGGGAGGGGGCTTATAGAGCGTGTGGTGTGAATGGGGGGGAGGGGGCTTATAGAGTGCGTGGTGTGAATGGGGGGAGGGGGCTTATACAGCGTGTGGTGTGAATGGGGGGAGGGTGCTTATAGAGCGCGTGGTGTGAATGGGGGAGGGGCTTATAGAGCGTGTGGCGTGAATGGGGGGAGGGGGCTTATAGAGCGCGTGGGGTGAATGGGGGAGGGGGCTTATAGAGTGCGTGGTGTGAATGGGTGGAGGGGGCTTATAGAGCGCGTGGCGTGAATGGGGGGAGGGGACTTATAGAGCACGTGGTGTGAATGGGGGGAGGGGACTTATAGAGCGCGTGGTGTGAATGGGGGGAGGGGACTTATAGAGCGCGTGGTGTGAATGGGGGGAGGGGACTTATAGAGCACATGGTGTGAAGCGAGGTGGAAAGCTTTCCTGTCGAAGTTTGTGCTGACGATGATATTCCTGGGAACACAACATCTGCTGCCAACCCAAAGTTGTCTCAGCAGCGCCTTATCACCTGCAGCAAGGTGACCCCCTGCTGCAGCCAACTCCTGCGACCGTCCCAGAGAACGAATACCGGCTCGGCCTCATTCCATTAAGCCCGGGTTCACATATGTGCGGTGCGGTACATCACATGTGATTCACACGGGAACCGCGCTGCATTCCTGTGCAGATCACGTGATTTGTGTGCGATGCGATCGGCGGCGTACATTTTGTATGGCTCTAATCACACCGCACCAACAAGGCGCAGGACCCTTTTTTGGGTCCGCACTAGAATCGGATCGCACGGGTATTCGCACCTATGTGATTCGATTCTGCACATCGCACCATGTTTTGCGGACCGCTTTCGGGGTTTTGTTAACTTGACATTCACACCCGCAGCGGTTCGCATGAACGGGGTGCGATTCTGATGGGGTGAGGAATTCGCACAGAAAACGCTGAGAATCCCGCACTGCGTCCGTGTGAACCCGGCTGAAGATGAACTAGTCAGAGGTTCTTTATTGGGAACAAAGCGTAAAGCAAAGTGTAGTTTTTGTATTTGGCGGAGACACTTCTAGTCCTTGAAGCCTTCAGCTGGCTGTTAAGGTCCCGGTCACACCGATCCGACTCCCAGTCAAGTCGCACAATTTCAAAGTCGGATGTCATTCCGACTTGAGGTGCGACTTGCAGGACATCTGTCTATACGAGTCGCACCGGAAGTATCGCATTCACTGCTTTAGAAATCCTTGCGGCTCCGACCGAGTCCAGCCTACCAGCCCGCCCCCAATTTACTCAGCGAGCAGGGGCGGACTGACAACTCATGGGGCCCCCGGGCAATAGGGGATCATGGGGCCCCTGTGTCCTTGCCCAAACTCAAAAAAGCCTATGAAAAAGGTACCAGGGGCATCTCATGGGGCCCTCTACTGACCCCGGGCCCTTGGGCAGTACCTGAGTTTCCAAATGGTCAGTCCGCCCCTGTCAGCAACTCTCAGGAATTAAAGTAGAAATAGTTGACAGAATTCAAAATATATTGATTTGGACTTTCAATAAAATTGATTTTAGACAATAAAAAACGTGCCATAAATCAGCCTAAGTGGCCGGTCACAGCGGTGAGATTTGAGGATTGAAATCGCATCTAATGAATGTGAATGTCGGCGTCTTCCCATGCGATTCGCTGCATCGCGATTTCTAAAGTAGGTCCTGCATTACTTTTTTTTGCAGTTTTGTTGGGATTTCACATACAAAGAATAGAATGGAAATCGCACTGCAAATCGTTGAAAATCTTCACAAGTAGCAATCAAGTCTTCAGATATCACACTGAAATGGCACACAAATTGTGTAATTATACATTGCAGCGGTGTGACTGGAGACTGATCAACACAAAGGGCAGAGTACTGGGATCAGGAGGGCACAATACTGGGATCAGGAGGACACAATACTGGGATCGGGGGCACAGTACTGGGATCAGGAGGGCATAATACTGGGATCAGGAGGGCATAATACTGGGATCGGGGGCACAATACTGGGATCAGGAGGGCATAATACTGGGATTGGGGGCACAATACTGGGATCAGGAGGACACAATACTGGGATTGGGGGCACAGTACTGGGATCAGGAGGGCATAATACTGGGATCAGGAGGGCATAATACTGGGATCGGGGGCACAGTACTGGGATCAGGAGGGCATAATACTGGGATCAGGAGGGCATAATACTGGGATCGGGGGCACAGTACTGGGATCAGGAGGGCATAATACTGGGATCGGGGGCACAGTACTGGGATCAGGAGGGCACAGTGTGGGGAGGGGAGGCAGGAGGGCACAATACTGGGATCAGGAGGGCACAATACTGGGATCAGAAGGGCACAATACTGGGATCAGGAGGGCAAAATACTGGGATCAGGAGGGCACAATACTGGGATCAGGAGGACACAATACTGGGATTGGGGGCACAGTACTGGGATCAGGGGGCACAATACTGGGATCAGGAGGGCATAATACTGGGATTGGGGGCACAATACTGGGATCAGGAGGACACAATACTGGGATTGGGGGCACAGTACTGGGATCAGGAGGACACAATACTGGGATCAGGAGGGCATAATACTGGGATCAGGAGGGCACAATACTGGGATCAGGAGGGCATAATACTGGGATTGGGGGCACAGTACTGGGATCAGGAGGGCATAATACTGGGATTGGGGGCACAGTACTGGGATCAGGAGGGCATAATACTGGGATTGGGGGCACAGTACTGGGATCAGGAGGGCATAATACTGGGATTGGGGGCACAATACTGGGATCAGGAGGACACAATACTGGGATTGGGGGCACAGTACTGGGATCAGGAGGGCATAATACTGGGATCAGGAGGGCACAATACTGGGATCAGGACATAATACTGAGATCAGGAGGATATAATACTGAGATCAGGAGGACACAGTACAGGGATGACGAGAGCACAATACTGGGATCAGGAGGGCACAGTACAAGGAGAGTCAGGAGGGCACCACACTGGGATCAGGAGGGCAGAATACTGGGATCAGGAGGGCACAATACTGGGATCAGGAGGGCACAGTACTGGGATCAGGAGGGCACAATACTGGGATCAAGAGGGCACAATATTGGGATCAGGAGGACACAATACTGGGATCAGGAGGGCACAGTACTGGGATCAGGAGGACACAATACTGGGATCAGGAGGGCAGAATACTGGGATCAAGAGGGCACAATACTGGGATCAGGAGGGCACAGTACTGGGATCAGGAGGACACAGTACTGGGATCAGGAGGGCACAGTACTGGGATCAGGAGGGCACAGTACTGGGATCAGGAGGGCACAATACTGGGATCAGGAGGCCACAATACTGGGATCAGGGCACAACACAGTTTCTTGGATGCTGCCCAGGCCATCCCGGGACAGCTTAGTAAAAAGCAGACTGTCCCGGCAAATCCAGGACAGTTGGAAAGTATAATGTAATGCAAGATCATAATGGGGCCCCCGGTACCTGGGGCCCTTGGGAAGTGCCCAGGGGTGCCCATGCATTAAGACAGCCCTGCCCGGAACCAACGTGAAGTCAGAACCCCTAATCTGCATGCTTGTTCTGGGTCTGGTAAACTGACTATTGGATCAGATACATAAGCATGGCGGACAGGCAGGCGGCATTTTCGGAAGCAGCAATCATCTGGCTTCAGATTCCTTTTCCTCTGGGATTCCTTTATCAGTCCCTGTTCTGTACTGGACTGTGATCTGTAAGTATGGATTTTGTTTTTCTTGTTTGCATGTTCTTTATTGCCAACAAACTTTATTGACTATGAATCCTAGAGCAGGATGGCGGTCCGCACATACAGGATGATACTTGTGTATGATGGCGGCCAGGTTCAGACTGCGTTGTGGTCTCCTTGCAGGTCCAATGGACGTCCGGAGTCATGCAGGACAGGAAGGTGTCGGCTTCGGTCCACAACCCGCAGGGATTTCTGATGGAGACCTCCAATGATGAACGCGGACAAATCAACTTCGTGACCAAAGAGACGGGTAAAAGAGTTCTTATTCTACATAGAGAAGAAATGAATCTGGAGGCCCAGATCTCCGTGACACTCGAAGCGCCATAGATGGCCAAAAACCCCAAAAAACGAAGAATGAGACCTTGTAGGTGCCGACCACTTTGGGGGAAAGAACTTTAACCGACTCCTGAAATTTTACTGCCACAGGGCGGGCGCTCTGCGCAAAATCACGTATCTATACGTGACTTTGTATTTCCAGGTAGGGGGCGCGTGCGTGCGTGCGCTCGCTCCCGCTCACTCAGCTGCACTGTCACTGGCTCAGGCAGGAGCTGATCAGCGGGTGCCGACCAATGATTTACAGCCCGGCACCCGCCGAATGGTGGAGCGGATGACAGGAGAGAGTTCTGTGTTGGTAAACAACACAGATCTCTATGGTTAGCAGGGATGTGGCGGGTTTTTTGTCTCCTTGTAAAGCAGGGCATAAAAACCGTCACATCCCTTAGTAAAAGCAGCACACAGGATACACGTAGGCACACAGTTAACCCTTTGATCGTCTCAGATGTTAGCATCAGGCAGTTCCCACAAAGCGTCAGATTGTCCGCAGCACTATCACAGTCCGTTATAAATCACTGATCTCCGCCATCACTAGCATTTCCAGTGTGTGTCCCATAGTTTGTAGACGTTATAACTTTCACAAACCATGCGGCCATGCACCATGCACAATGGGTGGTCTTATATGTGGCCATGCACCATGCACAATGGGTGGTCTTATATGTGGCCATGCACCATGCACCATGGGTGGTCTTATATGTGGCCATGCACCATGGGTGGTCTTATATGTGGCCATGCACCATACACAATGGGTGGTCTTATACGTGGCCATGCACCATACACAATGGGTGGTCTTATATGTGGCCATGCACCATGGGTGGTCTTATATGTGGCCATGCACCATACACAATGGGTGGTCTTATATGTGGCCATACATCATGCACAATGGGTGGTCTTATATGTAGCCATGCACCATGCACAATGGGTGGTCTTATATTTGGCCATGCACCATACACAATGGGTGGTCTTATATGCGGCCATACACCATAAACAATGGGTGGTCTTATATGCGACCATGCACAATGGGTGGTCTTATATGTGGCCATGCACCATGCACAATGGGTGGTCTTATATGTGACCATGCACAATGGGTGGTCTTATATGTGGCCATACATCATGCACAATGGGTGGTCTTATATGTGGCCATGCACCATGCACAATGGGATTCTTATATGTGGCCATGCACCATGCACAATGGGTGGTCTTATATGTGGCCATGCACCATACACAATGGGTGGTCTTATATGTGGCCATGCACCATACACAATGGGTGGTCTTATATGTGGCCATGCACCATGCACAATGGGTGGTCTTATATGAGGCTATACATCATGCACAATGGGTGGTCTTACATGTGGCCATGCACCATGCACAATGGGTGCTCTTATATGTGACCATGCACAATGGGTGGTCTTATATGTGGCCATACATCATGCACAATGGGTGGTCTTATATGTGGCCATGCACCATGCACAATGGGATTCTTATATGTGGCCATGCACAATGGGTGGTCTTATATGTGGCCATGCACCATACACAATGGGTGGTCTTATATGTGGCCATGCACCATACACAATGGGTGGTCTTATATGTGGCCATGCACCATACACAATGGGTGGTCTTATATGTGGCCATGCACAATGCACAATGGGTGGTCTTATATGTGGCCATGCACAATGGGTGGTCTTATATGTGGCCATGCACCATGCACAATGGGTGGTCTTATATGCGGCCATGCACCATGCACAATGGGTGGTCTTATATGTGGCCATGCACCATGCACAATGGGTGGTCTTATATGTGGCCATGCACCATACACAATGGGTGGTCTTATATGCGGCCATACACCATAAACAATGGGTGGTCTTATATGCGGCCATGCACCATGCACCATGGGTGGTCTTATATGTGGCCATGCACAATGGGTGGTCTTATATGCGGCCATGCACCATGCACCATGGGTGGTCTTATATGTGGCCATGCACCATACACAATGGGTGGTCTTATATGTGGCCATGCACAATGGGTGGTCTTATATGTGGCCATGCAGCATACACAATGGGTGGTCTTATATGTGGCCATGCACAATGCACAATGGGTGGTCTTATATGTGGCCATGCACCATGCACAATGGGTGGTCTTATATGTGGCCATGCACAATGCACCATGGGTGGTCTTATATGTGGCCATGCACCATGCCCAGCCTGTGGCACTTTGAACCTTTCAGTGGTGCCAGCCGGGACACCAGCAGTCATTAGTCATTGTCTTACTCAGAGAAAGGAAGGGGGGGGGGGAATAAATCCTTTAGGGGGGGGGAATAAATCCTTTAGGAGGGGGGGGAATAAATCCTTTAGGAGGGGGAGGGGTTCACAGTCATTACTTATAGCTGTGGCAGCTGCCTTAATACAAAAAAAAAGGATTTTATCTCATTTTGTGCCAGAGCCGCACATATATGTGGTGTCAGAGAGGCGGGCCAACGTCTGCCACATACATGTGTTGCTGGAAGCGTGATGTACAACGTGTTCATGCATGCTGCATTTCACGACATTGTTGCTTAATTTCTGCGTTTTGTTATGTCTGTCATAGTGAAGAACAGAGATACCTCACCTAGGACACACGACAAGGCGGCTCCACGTGTTGCGGTCCAATTGTTATGTATTGAAGAGTTTCCTCTCTTTCTGCTTCTCAGGATTCCATCAGCTGTGTGTTAATAACTGGCAGAACCACTTTGGCTCAGCTCAGGTGTACCTGAACTTTGGGGTCTTCCATGATGGCGAGGGGCCTGAGCACCGACCTGAAGACCACAAACAGAAGTTAAACGACACCTTAGCGACCATTGAGGTGAGTCGGCCAATGCTGACATTTCTGTCATACATGGAAAAATCAGTATTCATTTTTTTTGCTCGAAAATGACTTAGACCCCCCCCCCCCCAAAAAAAACATTATATAAATAAAATGGTGATTTTTGCTATTTTTTTTGTAAGTTGCATGATATTTGCTCGGCCGTCTATCAAATTTTTAGGAAAAAGTTTATTTTAACCAATAGCGGTTTTACTGCATCAGCGCGGCTTTCCTGTGCCAAGTTATGTATGTGATTATGCACTTCCGGGGATATAGTGAATGCGGGGTCCGGGGAGAGCGGATATAGGGAACGCGGGGTCCGGGGAGAGCGGATATAGTGAATGCGGGGTCCGGGGAGAGCGGATATAGTGAATGCGGGGTCCGGGGTGAGCGGATATAGTGAATGCGGGGTCCGGGGAGAGCGGATATAGTGAATGCGGGGTCCGGGGAGAGCGGATATAGTGAATGCGGGGTCCGGGGAGAGCGGATATAGTGAATGCGGGGTCCGGGGTGAGCGGATATAGTGAATGCGGGGTCCGGGGAGAGGGGATATAGGGAATGCGGGGTCCGGGGAGAGCGGATATAGTGAATGCGGGGTTCGGGGAGAGCGGATATAGTGAATGCGGGGTCCGGGGAGAGCGGATATAGGGAATGCGGGGTCCGGGGAGAGCGGATATAGGGAATGCGGGGTCCGGGGAGAGCGGACACAGTGAACGCGGGGTCCGGGGGGAGCGGACACAGTGAACGCGGGGTACGGGGGGAGCGGATACAGTGAACGCGGGGTCCGGGGGGAGCGGATACAGGGAACGCGGGGTCCAGATACAGTGAACACGGGGTCCGGGGGGAGCGGATACAGTGAACGCGGGGTCCGGGGGGAGCGGATAGAGTGAATGCGGGGTCCGGGGGGAGCGGATAGAGTGAATGCGGGGTCCAGGGGGAGCGGATATAGTGAACGCGGGGTCCGGGGGGAGCGGATAGAGTGAATGCGGGGTCCAGGGGGAGCGGATATAGTGAACGCGGGGTCCGGGGGGAGCGGATAGAGTGAATGCGGGGTCCGGGGGGAGCGGATATAGTGAATGCGGGGTCCGGGGTGAGCGGATATAGTGAATGCGGGGTCCGGGGAGAGCGGATATAGTGAATGCGGGGTCCGGGGAGAGCGGATATAGTGAATGCGGGGTCCGGGGAGAGCGGATATAGTGAATGCGGGGTCCGGGGTGAGCGGATATAGTGAATGCGGGGTCCGGGGAGAGGGGATATAGGGAATGCGGGGTCCGGGGAGAGCGGATATAGTGAATGCGGGGTCCGGGGAGAGCGGATATAGTGAATGCGGGGTCCGGGGAGAGCGGATATAGGGAATGCGGGGTCCGGGGAGAGCGGATATAGGGAATGCGGGGTCCGGGGAGAGCGGACACAGTGAACGCGGGGTCCGGGGGGAGCGGACACAGTGAACGCGGGGTACGGGGGGAGCGGATACAGTGAACGCGGGGTCCGGGGGGAGCGGATACAGGGAACGCGGGGTCCAGATACAGTGAACACGGGGTCCGGGGGGAGCGGATACAGTGAACGCGGGGTCCGGGGGGAGCGGATAGAGTGAATGCGGGGTCCGGGGGGAGCGGATAGAGTGAATGCGGGGTCCAGGGGGAGCGGATATAGTGAACGCGGGGTCCGGGGGGAGCGGATAGAGTGAATGCGGGGTCCAGGGGGAGCGGATATAGTGAACGCGGGGTCCGGGGGGAGCGGATAGAGTGAATGCGGGGTCCGGGGGGAGCGGATAGAGTGAATGCGGGGTCCGGGGGGAACTATTGGAGGGACTGTCAGTATAGCAGTGGACGGGCCCCTGACCTCCTATTTGCTCTTTTCAGGCGAGCTCTCAGGTGGTCCTGGGGCGCATCCTGCACATGTGGCGGTATTACACGTTCGCCCGCATGAGAAGAGGCTCCGATTACTACAGACTGATGTCCAACTATCACTACGTGACCTGGTGGTCGGCCGGGACCAGCATCCTCATCGTGGTCTCGGGGGTCCTGCAGCTCTACTTCCTGAAGCGCTTATTCAATGTCAAGACCACCACAGAGACACAGAAGCCGCGGTGCTGACAGGACACGATGCTGCACTGATGATACACAGCACAACCCGGGAACTGCGATGCACAGAGCTCATCCCAACAAGCCAAGTGTCCCGGGGATGTGCCCATCGGTGTCACGGAGGGTTCTGCGGTTTAGGGTGTCGGTGGTAATAAACCCAAAAGCAAACATTTATTATTTCGCAACTTACCAATTCTTAGACACGTTGGCTGCATTCATTTTCTTTTTGAGGGTCGGTTCACACAATAGAAACACTCAGGTGCGTTTCTGCATGCGTATTTTTGGTGCGTTTCGGTGCATTTTTGATGCGATCCAGTTCATTTCCCCCCTTTTCTTCATTTTAAATAGAGACAGGCATTTTTGATGCATTTTACCACGTTCCAGTACAGTTCTGTGCAGAAAAAATGCAGCCCGTTCTACTTTTTTTTTCTGCAACCGGAACTGACTGCACTGGTGGGAACGAGGGCCATTGGAATACATGGAAAACACTGTGCATGCATTTATGATGCAGAATAAAAACGCACTGGACGGCATCTACTGTGAATTAGCCCTTAGGGCCGGTTCACACTATAGAAACGCAGTCTAGATGTGTCACTGCATGCACGTTTTTGATGCATTCCTGTGCGTTTTTCATGCATTCCAGGTCATTTTTTCCCCTTTTTTAATTTAAATAGGGACATGTGCGTTCCAGTGCGTTTCGGTGCATTTTTGATGCGTTTTACAACGTTCCAGTACAGTTCTGTGCAGAAAAAAATGCAGCCTTTTTTTTTCTGGATCTGGAACGCACTGTAACTATGTTTTTGATGCGTCTGAGACGTTCTAGTTCATTTTTTTCCCCTTTTTCTTCAATTTAAATAGGGTCATGTGTGTTCCGGTGCGTTTTTTGATGCAGTTTACCGCTTTCCAGTACAGTTCTGTGCAGAAAAAAAATGGAGCCTGGTTTTGTTTTTTTCTGCATTCGGAATGCACCGGAACTGCAAGTGCTGATGTGAACTATGACATTATCAACCAGATCACCTACTTTTTGTGCGTTTTGGATGCAGAAAAACAAAACAAAACAAACTGAAACGCACTTAGTGTGAACTGGCCCTTAGACTTTTCTTGTATTTTCATCTGGTGATCCGGCCAGTAGGTCTGTTGTTTTTCAGAAGCTCAATCTCTCAGGAAGAATGTATCAGTTCACATGGATGAGACCATACAACAGTGACAGGGGGGGGGGGGGGGGGCTTACAATGAGCAGCTTTTATTTATTGATGTAGAACCTTCATCCCAAAAGGAACAAAACTGTGACTATAACGAATTATAAAGTGTCAGCTGGAGATTGGCTTCAATGTGTTAATGTATCTAAATCTGCTAGTCCATCTAACACCCCCCCCCCCGAGACTGTCAATGCTGCCGTCCAAAGGTGCCCCCCTGTGCTCCTTCCTCCAGAGTGGGGGCGCTCTAATACAGGAGGTGCGATACTGGCCGGATCATCAGGTGAGAGCCTTTCAAATAAATAAATAATGCAGCCGCCCCATCTCATGCCTGCTGAGCTGCATTGTATATTTCTGGTTTTGGGTTTAACCTCTTCATGTCGGCCGAACGCAAACGCGCAGAGTCCCCGCGTCTGGGCCGAGACGCCGAGCGGCCGCACATTTGCGTTCTATTAAAAAAAGGATATTTGGGCCGAGAGCGCTCCCAGCACACATATCTGGTACTCACAGAAAGGTCCCGATCTCCTCTTTCGATCGGGACCTTTCCCGATCATGTGACCGCTGTGATGCACCGTCACATGACCCTAAACTCCGCCCCCTGGAACTCTTAAAGGGCCGGGAGGCGCCGGCATGAAGGAGTTAATTCAAGGTTCTTCTACAGGCCGTAAAACCTGACCAAAGTCCTCATACCTCTACACTGCCCAATGGTCACAAGCCATGCTCGCCCGTGTGTGTGTGTGTTCCACCAATCAAAGCCATCGATTTGCTCTAAGCTGTGCCTTTGTTAAAACCGATTATTCTAATAAACATTTTATAAGTTATTTTTCCTTTTTTTTTTGGAGTGCCAACATCAGAGATGCCTTTGCAGGTCAGAAAGGAGCCTAGTCATTGGGGGAGGGGGGGGGGGGGGGGGTTTACTAAGACTGGAGCCCACAATCTGGTGCCGCTGCGCACGGCGGCCAATCAGCATCTATTTTCAGCTGCTCAATGAAGCTTTGACAATCAAACCTGGAAGCTGATTGGTTTCTCTGCAGAGCTGCGCCAGATTTTGCACCATGCAGTTTTAGCGAATCTCCCGCATTGACTTGTGCGAGTTACTCTAGGATACATTGGGGGGCGGAAACACTAAAGGAAAATAGACCGTGCACTTTGCAAAGGAAGCTGCACCTAATTCCATAATAAAGTTTCATTTTGTAAAGAATATAAAGCGCAGAAAACACTTTAAAGTCGCTGCAACTTTAAGTCGCACATTTATGAATGGTTATCATTGGAAAACATGAAGTATGACTTGGCATGCGACTTTAATGTCCAAAGTCACATGACAAGCCTCACACGTGTGAATACAAAGGCGGACTATTGCAGCTGTGCTATTAGAGGTACTTATATAGTGCCGGCACTTTACTCAGCGCTTTACATATCATATACATTTTGGTGGCACAGTGGCTTAGTGGTTAGCACGTCTGCCTTGCAGTAACTAGGTCATGGGTTCAATTCCCAACCATGGCACCTCCTGCATGGAGTTTCCATGTTCTCCCTGTGCCTGCGTGGGTACTCCAGTTTCCTCCTACACTCCAAAGACATGCTGGTAGGTTAATTGGCTCCTGTATAAATTGTCCTAGTTTCATCCCTGGCCATGTAGGATCTCCTGCATGGTGGGGGTTGGGGAAAGACCTGGCAACCTACCCTCTAAAAATAATTGCTAGGAGAATTCATGGAAGAAGTCGCTTACAAGTGACGGTCCATCCAATCACCAAGGGTCGGGTACGACTGAATGGATAGATAGAATTATACATTCACAACAGTCCCCGCCCCCGAGGAGCGCACAATCTAAGGTCCCTAACTTACATTCATACATACACATACTGGGGCCAATTTAGACAGGAGCCAATTCACCTCCCAGCATGTCTTTGGAGGGTGGGAGAAAACTGGAGTACCCAGAGGAAATCCACACAGGCACAGGGAGAACATGCAAACTCCAGGCAGGTGGTGCCGTGGTTGGGATTCGAACCAACGACCCGAGTACTGCCAGGCGGAAGTGCTAACCCTTTAGCCACTGTGCTGAATGGAGCCTTTACTTGTACGACTCCAAAGTTTCATGACAACTTGGATGCGACTTGTTTCTCTGCAAAGTTGGACTCCCGGTCGCATGTAAAAACACATTCAGGTCTGACTTTCATGCATCTTTTGAGGGTTAACATTGAAGTCTATGGCCCTCAAATGGCATGAAAGTCAGAGCAAAGAAGGCGCTACAGCTTTAAGTGGAACATATATGAATGGTTATCGTCGGGAAACATGGGGTACAACCAGGGGCGGACTGACCATTTGGAGACTCGGGCACTGCCTGAGGGCCCGGGGTCAGTTGGGGGCCCCATGAGATGCCCCTGGTACCTTTTTCATAGGCTTTGAGTTTGGCCAAGGACACAGGGGCCCCATGATCCCCTATTGCCCGGGAGCCCCATGAGTTGTCAGTCCGCCCCTGGGTACGACTTGCCAT
>NW_028320760.1:0-43938 GCF_062004578.1 Staurois parvus
GTGAGAATAGACAAACATTGCACTAACCATAACTAATTAATGCGCATGGAGCAAACAAGACCTGCTCCTGGTACTCTGGACTTGTAATTCCATAGGGAAAGATGTCATCAGCGTGTAGGCCACTAGGTGTCATCCATCTAGGTCAGGCATGTCCAAATTCCGGCCCGGGGGTCGGTTTAATACGGCCCTCCAACAGCCCTCCCTGCTCTGTGTAATGTGGCCCTCCCACGGCCCTCCCTTCTATGGCAGACAGTCTTCTGCTTGAGAGCAGAGGGCAGTGCGCATGCCTGACTGCGGCGCGTTCTCCCTGGTCTGTGTAAATGCGGCTGTCGCACGGCCCTCCCTTCTGTGGCAGACAGTCTTCTGCTTGAGAGCAGTGCGCATGCGTGACTGCACCGCGCTGGGAGCGACAGAGGGCGTTGACGTCAGGGCCGGGCTTCCACCGCGAAGTGTGTTTCTCTTCCCCTCCCGGCTGCCGAGCAGAGACTTCAGCTCCAGCTACCTTTTTCACCCTTCACATTAGTGCAGGTAAGTTTTTTTTTTTATTTATTTTCAATACATTGTGAAAACTCAGCTGTCAGTTGATCTTAATGTTATGAAATGAAAAGTATGTCGTTTGCAATTAACTTGGCATAAAATAATTTATTTGCATTTAATTGTAATGGTTCAAAAGAATGTTCGGAAAAATGTTCGGCCCTCCACCATGTTCACTTCATCCAATCTTGCCCTCTTTGAAAAAAGTTTGGACACCCCTGATCTAGGTATACCCTCTAGTCTTCAAATATGCCAATCACAGCCACCAGGGGGAGGATCACACACCAATCCAGGTCACAGAAAACCTTCAAAAACGGGCTCCCAAGGAAATGACAAGCCCAGAGAAAGCTTCCAATAGTGCAGTAGGTCTTTATATCACAAAATTCCAGCATAAACAGATTAAAAGAACGAACTTACATCCGGATCCAATATGGCCACCGGTTGTCATTCAGGATGGCCTTGCGGTGTATGCACAGTAGTCAGGGGCACCTCCCTAACGCGTTTCGTGTACTTACACTTCCAACAAGCTCTCTCACTTCTCTCTCGTAGAAATACTACAAGGAAAGGTTCACCCCGTTCCCGGCAGACCTGGCGGAGCTTTCTCGCTGTGTAGCTTTTGCTTGCGGTTTCTCCAACTTCAGAGCCGAAGCCGGAATCCTCAACTACTACCACATGGACTCGTCCCTGGGGATCCACGTAGATGAGGCGGAGCTGGACCACCAGAGCCCCTTACTGTCCTTCAGGTGAGTGTGACCTGAGCCCCTGTGCATCTACAGCCTCTATTTACACCTCTGCAGGTGTTTGGATGCACACACCTTGTTGCATGATTGTATTGCGTTTAGGGCATCCTGTTCATTTCAATGGGCTACCCTTCGTGCGAAAATCACATCATGTATTTTGGTGCATGTGAAAGCAAGGTGCATTTTGGTGTCCTTAAGAAATAATGGCACAGCTGCACGTTTTGTAAAAAGGATGAACATTTTCATGCATTGTGTGTAGGAATGTGATAACTCATACACTGTTTACATCTGTGATTGGTCCCTTTATCAACACTCCCAAGGTACAGAGGCACTTAAATCGACTCCGTACGCAGTGTCCATGAACTGAGCCATGTGGGTGGCCAGATCCAGATCTGAACCTGTGACCTCTATGGCGTCTGGCAGTAGCTGTTCTGACTGTGCCACTTGAATACTGGACAGCTCCCTGTCCGATCCCTTGGGCAGCTCCCTGTCCGATCCCTTGGGCAGCTCCCTGTCCGATCCCTTGGGCAGCTCCCTGTCCGATCCCTTGGGCAGCTCCCTGTCCGATCCCTTGGGCAGCTCCCTGTCCGATCCCTTGGGCAGCTCCCTGTCCGATCCCTTGGGCAGCTCCCAGTCCGATCCCTTGGGACGCTCCCAGTCCGATCCCTTGGGACGCTCCCAGTCCGATCCCTTGGGCAGCTCCCTGTCCGATCCCTTGGGCAGCTCCCTGTCCGATCCCTTGGGCAGCTCCCTGTCCGATCCCTTGGGCAGCTCCCTGTCCGATCCCTTGGGCAGCTCCCTGTCCGATCCCTTGGGCAGCTCCCTGTCCGATCCCTTGGGCAGCTCCCTGTCCGATCCCTTGGGCAGCTCCCGGTGCGATCCCTTGGGCAGCTCCCGGTGCGATCCCTTGGGCAGCTCCCGGTGCGATCCCTTGGGCAGCTCCCGGTGCGATCCCTTGGGCAGCTCCCGGTGCGATCCCTTGGGCAGCTCCCGGTGCGATCCCTTGGGCAGCTCCCGGTGCGATCCCTTGGGCAGCTCCCGGTGCGATCCCTTGGGCAGCGCCCGGTGCGATCCCTTGGACAGCGCCCGGTGCGATCCCTTGGACAGCGCCCGGTGCGATCCCTTGGACAGCGCCCGGTGCGATCCCTTGGTTTCTGGTGAACCTTGAACTCTCCTGCCACTAATTGCCGCTAAAAGTCTGTGTGCATGAACACACAGGATAACATGGAGGAGCATTTGTAAAACGCCTGACGCTCCTAAAACCAGCAGCAAAAGCATCCAGTGTGCATGAGGCCTACCGAGTGAGTGACCTAAATCTATTGGAGAGCTGGCAGCTGCCATGTTTGATTTTTGGCTGCTCCTCCTCAGTGTATATACAGCACAGATACCGATCCATAGTCACTGTCTGTGGTTATAAAAGATGTGCGATTTGCAGGCATACACTGAATGTGCTCTCCATCCTTTGTGCCTCCACTAGAGGGAGCTCTGACCCTGTCCTGTCTTCATTCTCGCTGATTGGCTGTTCTCACAATGCTGAACTTATTCCAGTTTATCGCAATCTTTTTTTTTTTTTTTTTATTCTTTAAAAGTATGCAAAATTCTGAGACACCCCAGTCTAAATTGTAAAAAACATAAATGTCACTTGGAACCTGAGCCTGGGATGATGCGCACCTCTTTCCTATAATTAGCTTCCCATCAGAACTCTATTTCCACCACGTCAAAAGGCCCCTCTTTCTATACATAAGAGTCCCCATCACTTCAGAGTACCCTCATGACAGAGTCCCCACTCCCATCAGAGACACCCCCGCCCTTCCCCCCACAGTCCTCTCATCCAGGGTCTCATGCTCATGGCACCTTGGGGGAACCCAAAGGGCACCCTGGTTAAGAAACACTGGCCTATTCCACAGGCCGGCCCATGTAATGTGTGGCTGCAGATCTTCAGCCTGGTGCCATCCAAAATAAAAAAGGGGGCAGCTAAAATTATAGGGTCTCCTAAGGCCATGTATAAAAAAAACGCAGTATCAATAGTTCCATGTATTCCAAAAGTCAATAAGTTGCATCCCTCTATAGTAAACATTCTCATTTACATCATCCCAGCTCCAGCTAAATCACCATTGTGGAAGAGGCAGACATGAACTACTGCAGGAAATGTCATTATTGTGGGAGGGGCAGAGACAAACTGCTGCAGGAAATGTCATTATTGTGGGAGGGGCAGAGACACAAACTACTGCAGGAAATGTCATTATTGTGGGAGGGGCAGAGACAAACTGCTGCAGGAAATGTCATTATTGTGGGAGGGGCAGAGACCAAAACTACTGCAGGAAATGTCATTATTGTGGGAGGGGCAGAGACCAAAACTACTGCAGGAAATGTCATTATTGTGGGAGCGGCAGAGACACAAACTACTGCTGGAAATGTCATTATTGTGGGAGGGGCAGAGACACAAACTACTGCAGTAAAAGTCATTATTGTGGGAGGGGCAGAGACACAAACTACTGCTGGAAATGTCATTATTGTGGGAGGGGCAGAGACCAAAGCTACTGCAGGAAATGTCATTATTGTGGGAGGGGCAGAGACAAACTACTGCAGGAAATTTCATTATTGTGGGAGGGGCAAAGAAAAACTACTGCAGGAAATGTCATTATTGTGGGAGGGGCAGAGACAAACTACTGGAGTAAATCTCCCCAATGTGGGAGGGGCAGAGACACAAACTACTGGAGGAACTCCTGTCATTGTGGGAGATGCAGAGGTACAAACAACCACAAGGATATTTTAACATGGTGGGGAAGGCACAGACACAAGCTACTGTGTGGAAGTTCAAACTTTTGAGAGGGGAAGAGACACAAACTGCACAGAAATCCACCATCAAGAGAGGAGCAGAGACAAAACTTGTGCAGATATCTCAGCATTGTGGGAGGGGCAGAGATGCAAATTATTGTAGGGAAACCACCGTTGTGGGAGGGGCAGAGGCACAACCTGCACAGAGATCTCACCGTTGTGGGAGGGGCAGAGTCACAACCTGCACAGCAATCTCACCGTTGTGGGAGGGGCAGAGGCACAACCTGCACAGAGATCTCACCGTTGTGGGAGGGGCAGAGGCACAACCTGCACAGAGATCTCACCGTTGTGGGAGGGGCAGAGGCACAACCTGCACAGAAATATCACGGTTAGGGAGGGGCAGAGGCACAACCTGCACAGAAATCTCACGGTTTGGGAGGGGCAGAGGCACAACCTGCACAGAAATCTCACGGTTGTGGGAGGGGCAGAGGCACAACCTGCACAGAGATCTCACCGTTGTGGGAGGGGCAGAGGCACAACCTGCACAGAGATCTCACCGTTGTGGGAGGGGCAGAGGCACAACCTGCACAGCGATCTCACTCTTGTGGGAGGGGCAGAGGCACAACCTGCACAGCAATCTCACTGTTGTGGGAGGGGCAGAGGCACAGGTTCATACATCATTATGTGTTTGGGTGGGGCTGCGATAAGAATCAGAGCTGGACCCAGGAAACTCTGGCTGCATGTTTCCAGGCTCATGTTTTTATTATGGATTTTTATTATTTTTTTATCTCCATAGCCAGACAGGAGATGAGATTGACAGTTCACATGCACATTTTCCCATTTGACCAGTATGCTCCTTTTCTGTCTTGCAGCTTTGGCCAATCCAGTATATTCTTGTTAGGTGGGCAGAGCCGGGAAGTGGCTCCTACAGCGATGATGATGAACAGTGGTGACATTATGGTCATGTCTGGTGCCAGCCGCTTGTTGTATCACGCCGTGCCCCGGATTCTGCGCCACCCTGGAGGCGGACTCCTCCCCCCCGAACTGTCTGATCCTCCATGTGCAGATAAACCTGACATGAATCCCCTGACGGAGCCGTGTTCCCCCCAGGACTGGCAGGTGTGTGCAGCCTACCTCAACGACTCCCGAATCAATATGACTGTGCGCCAAGTTCTGGAGGAAGGGGGATCATTTCCAAAGGACATGGGCACTACAACCGATCACATGACCACTGGAGGGTCCTATCACAGCGAAGAGATATCAGAGGCAGAACTGCAGATAAAACAGGCCAAGACGACATCAAAGACACCTCAGGATGAGGATGACTGAACTTTCTTTATCAAATAAAGAGAATATTTTTATTTTTAATAAAACGGTCCCCTGTTGTTTGTGACGTGAGATCCCGGAGTACGAGTTCAACTTCCTGTCTTCTGTACAGGGAACACTGAGCCATTCATATTAGTCTCTGAGTCCTAAGAGCTTACACTCTAATGTCCCCCCCCCCCCCCCCCCCACTGTCACACACTATTTGTACTATATATTTTCATAGCTCTGAAATGTTCTGTAATGTACAGAGCACACTGAGCCAGTCACATCAGTCTGTACCAGAGGAGCTTACACTCTAATGTCTCCTCGTGGTTGCACCCTATTATTATATATTTATATAGCGCTGACATATACCGTAGTACTGTACAGAGAATACTGAGCCATTCACACCCTGCTCCGGAGGAGCTTACCCTCTAATGTCCTCACCACAATCGTACACTATTATTAACCACCTCCCATCCTGCCGTTGTATATAAACAGTGGCAGTGCAGGGGCGGGTGGCAGTTTATAAACGGCCTCCCTGCACCCTGCTTGTGCGCGCTCCCTGGGAGCGCACAGCACCGTGATCCGGTGCCATCTGTGTCCTCCGGACACTGGGACACCGATCGTTGGACAGGACCTCTGTGCGAGGTCCCGATCATGTGATCACTGATTGGCCAATCAGTGATCACATTCAGCGTAGTAAGCAAGATGTCACTTCTGACATCATTGCTTACTAAATGTGAAATCTGTGAATGATCACAGAGCAGGAGCGGACTGACAACTCATGGGGCCCCTGTGTCCTTGCCCAAACTCAAAAAAGCCTATGAAAAAGGTACCAGGGGCATTTCATGGGGCCCCCTACTGACCTCAGGCAGTGCCTGAGTTTCCAAATGGTCAGTCCGCCCGTCACAGAGGTCACATGGCACAAGGCTATTCACAACAGCCTTGTACCATGTGACAAGCTGTAACCAATCACAGCTCACACAGTAGTTCTCAATGGCTGCAAGAATGCAGCCAGAGAGAAGGAGAAATGATTGCTTTTACAGCCTTTATGGGTGTAAAAAAAAAATCTTCACCCCCCGCAAGTAGTACAGTGTCACCATGGTGACACTGTACTGCTAGGGTGACAGTATGTATAAAAAAAAAACATAAATAATAATATAAAAAAAATAAAATGTAAAGAAATTTTTCAAAAATTATAATTTTTGGTTATAAAGTAGTTTGGGTTATTTTTTTTTACTAAAAAGATAAAGGAATAAATTTTGGCCAAGATTTATGATGAAATATTATTTATTTACAACATTTTATAAGAAAAACAATTTTTTTTCAAAATTTTTGGACTTTTCATTTACATAGCAAAAAAAATAAAAATCCCAGTGGTGAATAAATACCACCAAAATAAAGCTTTATCTGTCTCAAAAAAATGCTAAAAAATTCATATGGGTACAGTGTTGCATGACTGCGCAATTGTCATTCAAAGTGTGATAGCGCTGAAAGCTGAAAATTGGCCTGGGCAGGAAGGGGGGGAAAGTGTCCGGACAGGAAGTGGTTAATAAATCTATAGATCTGACATATACCGCAGTGTTGTACAGAGAACACTGAGTCAGTCACATCAGTCTCTGCACCAAGGAGCTTACACTCTAATGGCCCCGCCACAGTTGCACACTATTATTATAATATGTTTAAACAAACCCCAATTTTAAAAAAAAGTTGGGACGCTGTGTAAAATCTACATAAAAACAGAATTCAATGATTTGCAAATCTCATAAACCCGTATTTTATTCACAATAGAAAACATATCAACTGTTTAACCCGATTCCCGCCAGCCATATAAGGAAATCATGGATGCAAGGTGGTTCTCTCGTTCTGGGAGGACGTCATATTATTTATTTCAGGTACTTGTATAGCTCCGTCAATTTACGCAGCACTTTACATATATATTGTACATTCACATCAGTCCCTAATCCTCAAGGGGTGTACAATCTAAGGTCCCTAACCCTCAAAGGGTGTACAATCTAAGGTTCCTAACCCTCAAGGGGCGTACAATCTAAGGTCCCTAACCCTCAAGGGGTGTACAATCTAAGGTCCCTAACTCACATTCATACATACACATACTAGGGACAATTTAGACAGGAGCCAATTTACCTTCCAGCATGTCTTTGGAGTGTGGGAGGAAACCAGAGTACCCGGAGGAAACCCATGCAGGCACAGGGAGAACATGCAAACTCCAGGCAGGAGGTGCCGTAGCTGGGATGCGAACCAAGGACCCGAGTACTGCCAGGCGGAAGTGCTAGCCATTTAGCCACTGTGCTGCCCAATTGATCATATGACATCCTTCCACTCTAACGGCACGTGTGCGCCCCCGCTGGGATACAGCGGATCACCGATCTGCGGAAAGAGCCGAAGACTTCGGTTCTGTCATGTGATCAGCTGTGTCCAATCCCAGCTGATCGCATGTAAATAAGGAAATGCCGGTTATTGGCAGTCCTCTCCTCACAAGCTTACAGCTCGTGAGGAGAGGAAAGCCGGTAATCAGCATTCCTCAGAGGGGACATCTACACTGATCATCAGGACACTGATGATTAGTGTAGCCCCATCAGTGCCACAGTGCCCATCAATGCAACATAGTGCCTACCAGTGCACATCAATGCCACATATCAGTGCCCATCTGAGCTGCCGATCAGTGCCGCATCTCAGTGCCACCTAACAGTGCCATATATGAGTACTGCCTTTTAGTGCCCATCAGTGATGCCCAACAGTGCCACCTACCAGTGCTGCCTATCAGTGTCCATCACTGCAACCTCATTAGTGCACATCAGTGAAGGAGAAAAATTACTAACTTACAAAATTTTATAACAGAAACTAAGAAAAAAGCTTTTTTTTCAAAATTTTCTGTTGTTTTTTGGTTTATCAAACAGAAAAACCGAGTGGTGATTCAATACCACCAAAAGAAAGCTCTATCTGTCTCAAAAAAATGCTGAAAATTTCATATGGGTACAATGTTGCATGACCGCGCAATTGTCATTTACAGTGAAACAGCGCTGAAAGCTGAAAATTGACCTGGGCAGGAAGGGGGTGTAAGTGCCCGGTAGGCAAGTGGTTAAACTGAGAAGATGGACCATTTTAAGAAAAAAGGTAATTTTGAAATTGATGGCAGCAACATGTCTCATGGGACAGGGCCATGTTTACCACAGTGTAGCATCTCCTCTTTTGACAACACTCTGTAAACATCTGGGAAGTGAGGAGACCACTTGCTGGAGTTTTAGGAGACGAATATTGTTTCATTCTTGCCTGATATAGTATTCTAACTGCTCAACGTTTCTGGATGTTTTCTTTTTTGTTTCAAGATGCGCAAACATTTTCAGTTGATGAAAGGTCTGGACTGCAGGTAGGCCAGTAAAGCACCTGGACTCTTCTACTAGGAAGCCTTACTGTTGTCATAGATGCAGTATGCGGTTTAGCATTGTCCTGACGAAACATGCAAGGCCTTTCCTAAAAATGACATCTGGATGGGAGCATATGCTGCTCTAAAACCTGAATGTATCTTTCAACATTGATGATGCACATTCTATATGCACTAATGCATCCCCATAGTTTTTCACTTTGCAACAGACCATTTTAAATGAGCTTTGGCCCAGAGAAGACGGTGTTTCTGGATCATGTTCTGATATGGCTTCATCTTTGCATGATAGAGCTTTACTTTGTATTTTTGGACGGCACAGCGAGCTGTGTTCACAGACAGTGGTTTGTGGAAATATTCCTGAGCCCATGCAAGGATGTCTGTCACAGAATCATGGCTGTTTTTAATGGATAAGTTCACCTGACGTTACATGTTACACCCATATACAGGGTGTAACATTCTACTGTAACACCCCGATCTCCCATTGTGAAAGCTAGAGGGGGACCTTCTCCCCCTACTAGCTGTCACAATTTTTTTTTAAAACGCGGCCGTGTGAGGCTCCGCCCACCAGGGTTCTGTGAATGGGATGCTACAACGGCCGACAGCCTTTGCGGCTGTCGCTTTGTAGCCCTCAATTAACTACCACGGCGCTGTTGATTCTTCCTGTCAACTGCCTGCCCATATAATTTACATGCTGATGGCTCACATTTACAGTCTGCAGGAGTCCTGCATGGCACCAGTGATCTGCTGACCGCGGGTGCAATGCTTTCTGGGTCCCTAGAAAAATAGTAAATGCACATTTTTTTACCTGCAAAAAAATGTGCATTTTTAACATTTTTTGAAAAAGTGCCACCTGAGTGTTTAAAGATCACGGGCATCCATTGTTGCATTTTGACCCTGTCCCTTGGGCATAGAGATTTCTCCAGATTCTGGGAATCTTTTGATAATATGAACTGTAGATGATACATTTAAAGTCTTTGCAATTTTACATTGAGGAACGTTATTCTGAAATTGTTTGACAATTTGTAGACGTGGCTTTTTACAGATTGTTTTAACCTCTGCCCATTCTTACGTATGAGACACTGTGACTCTCTAAGATGCTCTTTTTATGCCCATCATGTCACTGACCTTTTGTCAACGTACCTAATTATTAGCAAACTTTTCTTCCAGCTCTTCCTTGTTAGTACCGCTTACTTTGCCAGATTTTTGTTGCCCTGTTTTTTTCTTACAATGGTACATTTTCTCAATGTAAACATTTGATGTTTTCTATTTTCTATTATGTATAAAGTGTATTGGTTTATGAGATTTGCAAATCATTGCATTCTGTTTTTATGTACATTTTAAACAGCGTCCTAACTTTTTTGGAATTGGGGTTGTTTGATTCTGACATATACCACAGTGCTGTACAGAGAGCACCAAGCCAGTCTCTGCACCAGAGGAGCTTACACTTTAATGTCTCACCATAATCATATACTATTATTATTATACATTTATATAGCTCTGACATATACTATGGTGCTGTACAGAGAACACTAAAGTGGTCCCATCAGTTTCTGCACCAGAGGAGCTTACACTCTAATGTCTCACCATAATCATATACTATTATTATTATACATTTATAAAGCGCTGACATATACCGCAGTGCTGTACAGAGAACACTGAACCAGTCACATCAGTCTCTGCACCAGAGGAGCTTACACTCTAATGTCCCATCACAATCACACACTATTATTACTATACATTTATATAGCTCTGACATACAGTTGTGTTCAAAATAATAGCCGTGTGTTGAAAAAAGTGAATAAAGCTGAAAATCCTTCTAATAGCTTTTATTTCCATCCACACAAATGCATTGGGAACACGACACATTCTATTCCAAATCAAAACATGAAGAAAAATACATCAAATTTGTGTTGTTCCTCTAAAAAAATTGAAGAAAAGTGAATATTAGATGGTTCAAAAAAATAGCAGTTTTTGTATTCTTTACAAACTCAAACATTCACTATATAAACTGAAAAATGTTTGAAGATTTTGTTTTCCTTTGAATCACTTAATGAATATTTGGTTGTAGTCGCACTGTTTCTGAGAACTGCTGTACATCTGTGTTGCATGGAGTCACCCAACTTCTGGCCCCTGTGATCAGGTATTCCAGCCCAGGATGATTGGACCACATTCCACAGTTCTTCTCTATTTCTTGGTTTTGCCTCAGAAACGGCATTTTTGATGTCACCCCACAAGTTTTCTATTGGATTAAGATCCGGGGATTGGGCTGGCCACTCCATAACGTCAATCTTGTTGGTCTGGAACCAAGATGTTGCACGTTTACTGGTGTGTTTGGGGTCGTTGTCTTGTTGGAACACCCATTTCAAGGGCATTTCCTCTTCAGCATAAGGCAGCATGACCTCTTCAAGTATTCTGATGTATTCAAACTGATCCATGATCCCTGGTATGCGATAAATAGGCCCAACACCGTAGTATGAGAAACATCCCCATATCATGATTCTTGCACCACCATGCTTCACTGTCTTCACAGTGTACTGTGGCTTGAATTCAGTGTTTGGGGGTCGTCTGACAAACTGTCTCCGCCCACTAGACCCAAAAAGAACAATCTTACTTTCATCAGTCCACAAAATGTTGTGCCATTTCTCTTTAGGTCAGTCAATGTGCTCTTTGGCAAATTGTAACCTCTTCAGCACGTCTATTTTCCAACAGTGGGACTTTGCGGGGGCTTCTTGCAGATAGCTTGGCTTCACATAGGCGTCTTCTAATTGTAACAGTCCTCACAGGGAACGTCACACCTTCTTTCATCTTCCTGGAGCTGATTGTTGGCTGAGTCCGCGCCATTTTGGCTATTCTTCTATCCATTCCAATGGTAGTTTTTCGCTTTCTTCCACGTCTTTCAGGTTTTAGTTGCCATTTTAAAGCATTTGTGATCATTTTAGCTGAGTAGCTTATCATTTTCTGCACTTCTTTATATGTTTTCCCCTCTCCAATCAACTTTTTAATCAAGGTACGCTGTTCTTCTGAACAATGTCTGGAACGACCCATTTTCCTCAGAATTTCAGAGAGAAATGCACTGTAACCAGCATGTACAACATTTGCTGCCTTCCTTCCTTAAATAAGGGCAATAATTGCCACCTGTTTTTCAAAGAATAAATGATTTCTATTAGTCTACTACATCTGCTAATAAATTATTTGCCATGTAGAAATATCATTTCCACCAAAAACAGTGATTGATCCAGTTAGTGATGTCTGACTGCTATTATTTTGAACACAGCTGTACACCATAGTGCTGTATAGAGAACACTAAAGCAGTCCCATCAGTCTCTGCACCAGAGGAGCTTACACTCTAATGTCTCACCATAATCATATACTATTATTGTTATTATACATTTATATAGCTCTGACATATACTGCAGTGCTGTACAGAGAACACTAAAGCGGTCCCATCAGTCTCTGCACCAGAGGAGCTTACACTCTATTGCCCCCCCCCCCCCCCCCACAGTCACACACTATTATTATACATTTATAGCTCTGACATATTTCTGTAATAAATCTTTTGCGCATGTTTTAAGCTATGACACAATAGTGATCGATCTGGTTTTTCCAGCTGGGGGGGGGGGTTGTTGTCAGATATTCTGAACGTACAATGAAGTGCTAAATCTCTTCTGTATCCACAACACAGGTGCCCATTTTACCTTGTTAATGTTGTGGACAATACACAATGCTTTGTGTGCACCATGGTGATTGGCCGGTTGCAGGATCCATGCAGTTTCTAGATGGACAATACATACAGTAATCATATGTCACCTGACAGATGAGGTTTCTTACGAAGAAATATACATTGAAGACCTACTGTACATATGTAATCCATTCAGGGGCGGACTGACCATTTGGAAACTCGGGCACTGCCCGAGGGCCCGGGATCAGTAGGGGGCCCCATGAGATGCCCCTGGTACCTTTTTCATAGGCTTTTTTGAGTTTGGGCAAGGACACAAGGGCCCCATGATCCCCTATTGCCCGGGGGCCCCATGAGTTGTCAGTCAGCCCCTGGATATAATAGATCTTGATCACATTATAAAATTTATTTTATAGAATTTTTTTTACATAGGACAACATGCTGGGGGGTTTACTGGCTGTAGAAAAAAACGTCAAAAGCCAAAAACAGCCGCTGTAAAAACGTCCCGTGTGCGTGAGGACTGTATAGTGTGTAGCCGTCTTAACCCCTTCACTTTGGTGCCTCCCGGCCCTTTAAGGGTTCCAGAAGCCAGGAGGCAGGGTGGGGTTTAGGGTCATGTGACCGCCGTGACGCGCCGTCACATGATTGGGAAAGGTCCCGACCGAAAGAGGACCTTTCCGTGCATACTGGACATGCGTGCTGGGAATGCACAGGGCACACGCTCTCTGCACGTGTCCTTTTTTAATAGAACGTAAATGTGCGGCCGCTCGGCGTCTAGGCCCAGACGCCGGGAGGCCGCACATTTGTGTGCGGCCGGGGTGAAGAGGTTAAAGGAGACTGTACAATCAGATTGTCTAGTATATGGTCATCTGAAACAAGTTTGAATTGGATAATATGTTCATCTGCGTTGGCCGTTATTATTATTTATTACAGGTACTTCTATAGCGCCATCAATTTACACAGCACTTTACATATATATTGTACATTCACATCAGTCCCTAACCCTCAAGGGGTGTACAATCTAAGGTCCCTAACTCACATTCATACATACACATACTAGGGATAATTTAGACAGGAGCCAATTAACCTATCTTTGGAGTGTGGGAGGAAACCGGAGTACCCGGAGGAAACCCACGCAGGCACAGGGAGAACATGCAAACTCCAGGCAGGTGGTGCCATGGTTGGGATTTGAACCAATGACCCTAGTACTGTACAGTGCTGCATTTGTGTGTTCCCAGCATGCTCTGTACTGCTGTGTTTTGCCTCTTCTGTATCAAACAATGGAATGTGAATGTTCAGGTTGACTATTTCAGATGCAAGCAATTTTTTTCCCTGAAAACATGCTGCGACTGACTCACAGCTCGGATGCTGAAATTTGTGCTAAAATTGGAATCCACATGACATGGTTGGAGGCTTATGCTGGGACTTGTAGTTCCTCACCACTTGGACGGCTGACAGCGTACGGTTTTCAGTACACACGGCAACACTATGAAACGTGATCTGTGTGATATGGTTTACATACGCAGTGGGAAAAAGGCTTAACCTACCTGCCTGGTTGCTAGGTGTGTGTGTGTGCCATGAAGATGGCCCCAAGTATCGGGTGTGCGGCGGTTTCAGGGCTGCTTCCATACACAGTCTGGGGTGTGACGGGTGTCAGATACCTTATCTGCCTCCAGCAGCCTTCTGTGCGGCCTCATCTGGGGAGCACAGCGCAGAACTGGCCTGATACTAGAGATCCGGAGTCACTGATGGTCGCTGAGCTGGGCCGTGCTGGTTTTTAATTCAGTTTAGAAAACATGGATGTGAAAAACTGCAATAAAAAATGGACAAAATGATTAAAAAAAAGCTGTCAGAGTGCATAAAAAATGACATCATTGACTGGGGGTGAGGGGGCGTTGGAACACGTTGGGTGTGTCACTTCATGACATTTCTGATGACAGTGAACCCCCTCCTTGGTCCTGTATGGATGATATAAAGCAGGGGTATCAAACTGGCGGCCCTGCAGCTGTTGCCAAACTACAAGTCCCATGAGGCATTGCACAATTGACAGTTACAAGCATGACTCCCAAAGGAAGAGGCATGATGGGATTTGTAGTTTTGCAACAGCTGGAGGGCCGCCAGTTTGACATCCCTGATTAAAAGGGAAATTAGCATTTCCTGATGGCCACGCTGGAGGATTCCTGGAGACACTCAGCTTTATACCCTCTCTGTTGTCACAGCCCCTCCCCTTTATACCCTCTCTGTTGTCACAGCCCCTCCCCTTTATACCCTATCCATTCTAATCTGGACCCCAGTGCAGTCACAGTTCGATGAGAGATCCACTGTGGCGTCTGCTGAGGTCATCCAACAATTTATGGCTGTACCAGAATCTCTGAAGCATTAGACCTCACCCCCTGTACTTCAAGTAGGCAAAGATGGGGTACTAGAACTTCACTCAAAGGAAGAAAGTATATCCATATCAAGAGGGAACAGCTGTCCATATTTTACATTATGTACCAGTTCCTCTCCTTCTACCCAGAGTTCCCATCTTCTCCTTTCTTCCATGACCACCGCCACCCCCCCCCCCCCTCCACCTTCATCTCCATGATCACTTTCTACTGTATCATCCCTCCCTTCCATGATCTGCTCCCTCTGTCCCTCTGACTCCTCTTTCCCTTTTATTATCTGCTCCCACCTTCTCCTCTCCCATTCCCGTGTTCTGCTCCCACTGTTTCCTGCCTCCATCCCATGATCTATTCCCACAGCCCTCCCCCCTTCTATGATCTGCTTCCACTCTTTTTTCTCCCCTTCCAATGATATGCTTCCACTGTCTCCTTTCTCCCTTCCATAATCTGCTCCCTATGACCCCTCTCTTTCTCCTATGGTCTGATTTCACTGTCTCCTCTGCCTTCTACGATCTGCTGTCTCCTCTCTCCTTCCCATGATATATCACTTTCTCTTCTCTCCCCTTCATAATCTGATGCCACTATCTCCCCTCACACTCCCATTGTCTCCCCTCACCCCCCCATGATCTGCTCCCACTGTCTCCTCTCTCCCTCCCATGATCTGCTCCCACTGTCTCCTCTTTCTCTCCCATGATCCACTCTCACTGTCACCTCTCTCCCTCCCATGAGCTGCTCCCACTGTCTCCCCTCACCCTCCCATGATCCTCTCCCACTGTCTCCTCTCTCCCTCCCATAATCTGCTCCCACTGTCTCCTCTCTCCCTCCCATGATCCCTTCCCACTGTCTCCTCTCACCCTCCCATGATCCGCTCCCACTGTCTCCTCTCTCCCTCCCATAATCTGCTCATACTGTCTCCTCTCTTCCTCCCATGATCCCTTCCCACTGTCTCCTCTCACCCTCCCATGATCCGCTCCCACTGTCTCCTCTCTCCCTCCCATAATCTGCTCATACTGTCTCCTCTCTCCCTCCCATGATCCCCTCCCACTGTCTCCTCTCACCCTCCCATGATCCGCTCCCACTGTCTCCTCTCTCCCTCCCATGATCTGCTCCCACTGTCTCTTCTCTCCCTCTTATGATCTGCTCCCACTGTCTCCTCTCTCCCTCTTATGATCCGCTCCCACTGTCTCCTCTCTCCCTCCCATGATCCGCTCGCACTGTCTCCTCTCTACCTCCCATGATCTGCTCTCACTGTCTCCCCTCACCCTTTCATGATCTGATAACACTGTCTCCTTTCTCCATCCCATGATCTGCTCCCACTGTCTCCTCTCTCCCTCCCATTTTCCGTTCCCACTGTCTCCCCTCACCCTCCCATGAGCTTCTCCCACTGTCTCCTCTCTCCCTCCCATGATCTTCTCCCACTTTCTCCTCTCCCCCATTCATTACATGTTCCCACGTTCTCCCCTCACCCTCTTATGATCTACTCCCACTGTCTCCCCAGCCAACCCACCCCACTCCGTGATCTGCTCCCACTGTCTCTTCTCCCTCTGCCATGATCTGCTCCCACTGTCTCCTCTCCCCCTGCCATGATCTACTCCCACTGTCCAATCAGTGATCACATGATCGGGACCTCGTACAGAGGTCCCGTCCAACGATTGGTGTTCCATTGTGTCCGAAGGACACAGCGGGCACTGGATCGCGGTGCTGCGTGCTCACGGGGAGCGCGCATAAGCAGGGTGTGGGGAGGCCGTTTATAAATGGCCACCTGACCCTGCAGTGCCACCGTCCGGCCGTTTATATACAACGGCCGGTCGGGAAGTGGTTACAGAAAATGTTATACTCACCTGCTGTGTGCAGTGGTCTTGCACAGAGCAGTCCGGATCCTCCTCTTGGCAATCCTGGCCCCTCCCTCCTGTTGGGTGCCCCATAGCAAGCAGCTTGCTATGGGGGTATCCAAGCAGGCACGCTCCCAAGCCATGGCTTTGTGTGCCCATTCACACACACAGAGCTGCAGCTCGGTCCCACCTCCTCCCTCTCCTGATTGGTTCACTTGCTGTGACTGACAGCAGCGGGAGCAAATGGTTCCAGCTGCTGCCTCAGCCAGTCAGGAGTGAGAGTCCCCAGAGAACCAAGACTCTCGTGGACATTGCTGGATCGGGATGGGGCTCAGGTAAGTGTTGGGGGGGGGGGGCTGCTACACACAGAAGGTTTTTTACCTTCATCCATAGAATGCATTGTGCATTGAGGCCACAAGAAACCTGAGTCTTTTGGACCACTTTAGCTGCTAAATATCATAAAACATAAATATCTCACACATTTTTTTTAAATAATGGAAACTTTTTAGTGAATTGACTAAAAAGTGAATTGTAACTCAAAAATTAATGTGGTTTTTATCTCTTAGTGAACTGACCCCCTAGTCCTGCTGTCTCCTGTCTCCCTCCCAAGATCTGCTCCCATCATCTTCTCTCTCCTTCCTACTGTCTCCTCATTCACTTCTATGATCTGCTCCCACTGTCTCCTCTCCCCTTTGCTCCCACTGTCTCCTCTCCCCTCCCCTCCCACAAATTGCTCCTATTGTTTCCTCTCCCCCTCCCATAATCTCCTCTCAGATGATCTGCTCCTACAGTCTCCTCTCTCCCTCCCATGATTTGCTCCCACCATCTCCTCTCCCCTCCCACAATCTGCTTCCACCATCTCCTTTCCCCTCCCACAATGTGCTCCCACCATCTCCTCTCCCCCTCTCCACAATCTCCTCTCTCATGATTTGCTCCTATAGTCTCCTCTCCCCCACCCAGGATCTGCTTGCACCATCTCTTTCCCCTCCCATGATCTGCTCCCACCATCTCCTCTCCCCCACCCAGGATCTGCTTCCATCTGCTCTCCCCCTCCCACAATCTGCTCCCACTGTTTTCTCTCCCCCTCCTACGATCTGTTCCAACTGTCTCTTCTCCCCCTCCCACCATCTCCTTTTCTCCACCAACGATCTACTTCCACTGTCTTATTTACCTCTCACATGATCTACTCCCACAATCTCCTCTCTCCTCCCACGATCTGCTCCCACTGTTTTCTCTCCCCCTCCCATGATCTGCTCCCACCATCTCCCCCCCCCCACCCCGAAGATCTACTTCCACCATTTCCTCTTCTCCACCCAGGATCTGCTCCCCCCACCCCGAAGATCTACTTCCACCATCTCCTCTTCTCCACCCAGGATCTGCTCCCACTGTCTCCTTTGCCCCTTCCATTATGTGCTCCCGCTGTCTTATTTCCCTCTTCCATGATCTGCTCCCACTGTCTCCTCTTTTCATCCCATGATCTGCTCCCACTGTCTCCTCTTTTCATCCCATGATCTGCTCCCACTGTCTCCTCTTTTCATCCCATGATCTGCTCCCACTGTCTCCTCTTTTCATCACATGATCTGCTCCCACTGTCTCCTCTTTTCATCACATGATCTGCTCCCACTGTCTCCTCTTTTCATCCCATGATCTGCTCCCACTGTCTCCTCTTTTCACCCCATGATCTGCTCCCACTGTCTCCTCTTTTCATCACATGATCTGCTCCCACTCTCTCCTCTTCTTCACCTATGATCTGCTCCCACTGTCTCCTCTTTTCATCCCATGATCTGCTCCCACCCTCTCCTTGTCTTGCCCAATATGCTGCACTTTTGTCCCCACTCTTCCGCCAACCTCAGCCTTGCGAACAGTCTCCATTGCAGAGACCGCTCTGCTCCTTTCTTCATCTCATCTGTCCTGCTCTTCCCCTCTGCTGTCCGTAACACAAGCCTGCCATCTTCCTCTGATCTCGGGGCCCTGGGGCTGCACCTCTAAGTCCTCAGGCCCCCAGTATTATCCGTGTTGTGGTATAGGGAAACCTACACCGCTCCCAGAACCCCCATTTCAAAGTGTGCACACATCTAGCAGTATGTAATGTAGTGCTGAGGAGCAATCACTGATTACACTTTGTGAGTGTTGACACTGTGGCGTATGGATTCCAGCTGACAGCCGGTACTGGTGACCTCTGCCCACACCAGGTGTGTACCACAACCATCTCAACAAATCAATATGGAATATGTGGCTGAATTCCGGGTCCACCCACCCCTCCCATGGACCTAGAATTGTGTATCTATGGGAGGATCCCACTTACAGCCATCAGAAACCCTTACCTGCGCTGACGTCATCAGACGTGTCGGTATCTGGTGACGTCAGTCTGTGCTGGCACACCTGAAATGATAAAGGAAGGCAAAGTCTGCATTGAATTACTGCCTCACCTTGGCCATTATGATCTGTCCTGGTAATCGTGTCCGTGCTTTCTGACTCACTGACCCAGGACAAGGAATACAGAGCAGGTCTGACTTCCCTAAGCCCCTTGCTTGCACCAGGTCAGCGACTCAAAGTACTGCAGCCAGGAGATCAATATGGCAGCCAGGCAACTAGCAATTGTAGGAGGTCTGCACTGGTTCCCATTTCTGCCATAGCTGGGACAGTAATATCTCATTGGATATCCCCATCACCTCCCCGTCACTCTGGGACCATACAGCAGCACTTCCCTCCGGAGTGTATTCCTGACTGATGGTCTACAGCAGTGGTCTCCAAACTGCTTGCCTCTATCCGGCACTTGGGGTACTATTCCTCCCACTCACACAAACAAGGAGGCATCATTTCTTCCACTGACACCAATGATGGGGCACAAATCCACCCACTGATATATATACAATTAGGTACTATTCCTCCAACTAATGCCAAGGATGGGGCACTATTCCTTCCTCTGATAAAAATGATGGGCCACTATTCTCCCCACTGACACCAATGATGGGGCACTGTTACTCCCACTAATACCAATGATAGGGCACTGTTCCTCCCACTGACACCAATGATGGGGCCCTATTCCTCCCACTGATACCAATGATGGGGCCCTATTCCTCCCACTGATACCAATGATGAGGCCCTATTCCTCCCACTGACACCAATGATGGGGCACTATTCCTCCCTTTAATACCAATGATGGGGCACTATTCCTCCTACTAATACCAATGATGGGGCACTATTTCTCCCACTAATACCAATGATGGGGCACTGTTCCTCCCACTAACCCACTAATACCAATAATAGGGCACTGTTTCCCACTGACACCAATGACTGGACACTATTCCTCCTTCCACTGACTACAAGCACAATGACATTTTTTTACTCCTACTGACGCTGGGACATTTTCTACTCCCACTAGGCCCTCTGACCCTCCTAAAGTCTGAAGGACAGTAAACCGGCCCTTTGTTTAGAAAGTTTGGAGACCTCTGGTGGTCTACAGAGTCCAGGAGGGTCATCAACACCAAGTCAACCTGAGAGGGACACTGGACCACCTGTCATCATCACATAAGGTCACATGACACCCAACCCTCCATTAAAGGTTCTATGAGGTCACATGACACTTGACCCTACAGGTAGGCATGTGCACAAAAATTTGTATCGATTTGTTAAGTTACTAATTTTGTTTCATTGCATGCATAATGAAATTTGTTTAGTTTTGTAATCGAAAATATCCAATCTGAATTAATTGTGAAGAACAGCTGGTTCTAATCTACTCGAAATTCGAATTTCAGAAGACGGCTATATTCTTTCTTTTTTTTCTATTCTATTCAAATCTATTATATTTTTTTCTATTCTTTTATTTTCTATTCTACTTTATTATATCTGTTTTATTCTATTCTAATCAATGGTTTCTATTCTATTCTTTTATTTTCTACTCTGTTTTATTCTATTCATTCTTTTTTTAAATTCAAATATCGGAAGACAGCTATATTCATTTTATTTTATTCCTTTATTTTCTATTCTATTCTTTTCTATTCTGTTTAATTCTATTCTATTCTTAATTCAAATTTCAGAAGACGGCTTTATTATTTCTATTCTATTTTTATTTCTATTCTATTCTTTTATTTTTCATTCCATTCTTTTATATTGTAATCTATTTTTTTTCGACATGCAAGTTTTGGAAGACAGCTATATTCTTTCTATTTTATTCAACTCTATTATACTTTTGCTATTCTATTGTTTTCTGTTCTAATCTTTTCTATTCTACTTCTTTATTTTCTATTTTATTCTATTCTTTTCTATTCTATTCTTTTCCAAATTTTAATTTTGGAAGATGGCTATATTCTTTCTATTTTATTCTACTGTAACCTATTCTATTTTTTTTTCTATTCTATTATTTTCTATTTTGTTTTATTTGACTCTATTCTTTTTGAAATTCAAATATTGGAAGACGTCTATATTGTAAAACACACAGTCTTTGAAGAAAAACAGCAATAGTCAGCAATATGCTTACATTTAGAATTTTTTTTGGAATTCGATTCAAATTTTGTTTCATTATTTCGGGTTTGTTTAAATTCGTTACTATTGTCATTGGAAAATTCGGATACATCTGAATCTCCGAATAATGAAAATTTACTTCGAATTTTGATTTGCAATAAATGAACCGCATGTCTACCTATAGGTAAAGGATTAATAAGTTCACATGACCACTGGCACTCTTATAATAGCTCTATAAGGTCATATGACACCTGACCACCAAACATCGGTTCTATGAGGTCACATAACACCAGTCCCTAAGATAGGGGTTCTATGAGGTCACATAACACCGGTCCCTAAGATAGGCGTTCTATGAGGTCACATAACACCGGTCCCTAAGATAGGGGTTCTATGAGGTCACATGACACCCAACTCCCAGATAATGGTTCTGAGTTTACAGGACACCCACCCCACTGATTAATGAGGTGACATGACACCTGGCCCTCAGGTAACGGTTCTATGAGGTCAGATGACACCCACCCCTTAAGTAACAGATGGTTGAGGTCACATGACACCCAACCCTCAGATTGGGGGTTCTTTGAGGTCATATGACACTCAAACCTTAAGTAACAGATGGACAAGGTCATATGACACCTGCCCTTAGGTAAAGGTTCTATGAGGTCACATAACACCTGACCCTCAGGTAAAAGTTGTATGAGGTCACATGACATCCAACCCTCAAGTAAAGGCTCTATGAGGTCACATGACACCTGACCCACAGGTAAAGGTTCTATGAGGTCATATGACACCTGACCCTCAGGTAAAGGTTCTATGAGGTCACACGACATCCAACCCTCAAGTAAAGGTTCTATGAGGTCACATGACACCTGACCCACAGGTAAAGGTTTTATGAGGTCATATGACACCTGACCCTCAGGTAAAGGTTCTATGAGGTCACATGACACCTGAACCACAGGTAAAGGTTCTATGAGGTCATATGACACCTGACCCTCAGGTAAAGGTTCTTTGAGGTCACATGACACCCAACCCTCAGGAAAAGGTTCTTTGAGGTCACATGACACCCAACCAGGGGCGGACTGACCATTTGGAAACTCGGGCAGTGCCCGAGGGCCCGGGTCAGTAGGGGGCCCCATGAGATGCCCCTGGTACCTTTTTTATAGGCTTTTTTGAGTTTGGGCAAGGACACAGAGGCACATGACACCCAACCCTTAGGTAAAGGTTCTATGAGGGCACATGACACCCGACCCTCACGTAAAGGTTCTATGAGGTCACGACACTCGACCCTCAGGTAAAGGTTCTATGAGGTCACATGACACCGGACCCTCAGGTAAAGGTTCTGAGGTCACACGACACCCGACCCTCAGGTAAAGGTTCTATGAGGTCACACGATACCCGACCCGCACGTAAAGGTTCTATGAGGTCACATGACACCCGACCCTCAGGTAAAGGTTCTATGAGGTCACATCACCCGCCCTTAAAATAACAGATGGACGTAAATGGTTGCATGGGGTCACATAACACTCGGCCCTTTGGGTTACAGTCCTGAGATCATAATTTTTTCCCAGTCACATGACATGCAGTCTTCAGGTAATTGTTCCACAAATTCACATGACACCACCGCTTCAGTTCTAGGTCACATGACCCCCGTTTCTAAGGTAACAGGTGGCGACGGTCACATGACCCCTATATGAAAGGTTGCATAGGGTCACATGATTATAATTTCACAACACACGACCCCTAGGTAAAAATGCCATGGGGGTCACATGGCTCCCAACCCGCTGGTGGTTGCCATCTTGTCCAGCCTTATGGTCAATTTCCTATTAATAACAACGGAAACACTCCCTTTAGTACCACCCAGGGGTCTGTGAAGGTCACATGACTGCCATCCACCCAATCACATTCCTTCCTGTCACTGTACAGCGATATTTCTACACCCCACCCAGGGAACGTCAGGGATTGTGATGTCACTCTCCCCGGCCATGTGACTCCGGCCCGCCAGGTTAAGCCTGATCACGTGACCCGAGCCTCTCAGGCGCTGTTGACATTACGGCTCACTTCCCGCTCGGCCCCGCCCACCACTCAAGGTTACTAGCGTTCGAACACGTGCGGCTTGATGTGTTGGTGACGTCACCTCGGTCGCTCCCTGCTACGCTCCTCCCCTCTCGTACCACGATTGGGCGTCTGATGTGGTTTCGGACTCGGCCCCGCCCTTCTGACGTGTCGGCCTGCGATTGGAGGAGACGACGGCGCTGAGTTCCGGTATGGGGGCGGCTGGGCGTGGCGGTGCTGACAGGAGCGGAGACGGGACGAAGATGCCGAGGTGTAATACGGTGGAGGGCCCCGGGGGCCACAGCAACTACAAGGCGGCCATGAACGGCGTCTGCAAGAGCGAGCACGGCGGACTGAAGAACGGATACGTGAGGAGCGGAGTCCCGTCCGAGGAGGAGAAGGTGAGACCGGGACCCCGGTGCTGGACGGACCGCCCCCCCCCCCAAAATATGTATATTCCTTATTCACCCCCCATATAAATATCACTATACACCCCCCATATATATATATATATATATATATATATATATATATATATATATATCACTATACACCCCCCATATATATATATATATATATCACTATACACCCCCCATATATATATATCACTATACACCCCCCATATATATATATCACTATACACCCCCCATATATATATATCACTATACACCCCCCATATATATATATCACTATACACCCCCCATATATATATATCACTATACACCCCCCATATATATATATCACTATACACCCCCCCCCATATATATATACATCACTATACACCCCCCATATATATATACATCACTATACACCCCCCCATATATATATACATCACTATACACCCCCCCATATATATATATATATATATCACTATACACCCCCCCATATATATATATATATATATCACTATACACCCCCCCATATATATATATATATATATCACTATACACCCCCCATATATATATATACATCACTATACACCCCCCATATATATATACATCACTATACACCCCCCATATATATATATATATATATATATCACTATACACCCCCCATATATATATATCACTATACACCCCCCATATATATATATCACTATACACCCCCCATATATATATATCACTATACACCCCCCCATATATATATATCACTATACACCCCCCATATATATATATCACTATACACCCCCCCATATATATATACATCACTATACACCCCCCCATATATATATATATATATATATATCACTATACACCCCCCATATATATATATATATATATATATATATATATCACTATACACCCCCCATATATATATATATATATATCACTATACACCCCCCATATATATATATATATCACTATACACCCCCCATATATATATATATATATATATATATCACTATACACCCCCCATATATATATATATATCACTATACACCCCCCATATATATATATATATATATATATATATATATATATATATATATCACTATACACCCCCCATATATATATATATATATCACTATACACCCCCCATATATATATATATATCACTATACACCCCCCATATATATATATATATATATATCACTATACACCCCCCATATATATATATATATATATATCACTATACACCCCCCATATATATATATATATATCACTATACACCCCCCATATATATATATATATATCACTATACACCCCCCATATATATATATATATATATATATATATATCACTATACACCCCCCATATATATATATATATATCACTATACACCCCCCATATATATATATATATATATATATATATATATCACTATACACCCCCCATATATATATATATCACTATACACCCCCCATATATATATATATCACTATACACCCCCCATATATATATATATCACTATACACCCCCCATATATATATATATATATCACTATACACCCCCCATATATATATATATATATATCACTATACACCCCCCATATATATATATATATCACTATACACCCCCCATATATATATATATATCACTATACACCCCCCATATATATATATATATATATATATATATATATATCACTATACACCCCCCATATATATATATATATATCACTATACACCCCCCATATATATATATATATATCACTATACACCCCCCATATATATATATATATATATCACTATACACCCCCCATATATATATATATACTGTATATCACTATACACCCCCCATATATATATATATATATATATATATCACTATACACCCCCCATATATATATATATCACTATACACCCCCCATATATATATATATCACTATACACCCCCCATATATATATATATATCACTATACACCCCCCATATATATATATATATATATCACTATACACCCCCCATATATATATATATCACTATACACCCCCCATATATATATACATTGCTATACACCCCCCATATATATATACATTGCTATACACCCCCCATATATATATACATCGCTATACACCCCCCATATATACATACATCGCTATACACCCCCCATATATATATATACATCGCTATACGGCCCCTTCGTATATATATACATCGCTATACGCCCCCCCATATATATATATACATCGCTATACGCCCCCTTTGTATATATCGCTGTACGCCCCCCCCCCCGTATATACACGCTATACGCCCCCTCCATAAATATCGCTCTGCGCCCCCCATGTACATCGCTCGCACGCAAGTCTCTATGCCCTCTTCCATATATCTATATTGCCCTGCTGTACACCCCCATACATTTATATACCCTCCATACTTCTATGTACTTTGCTCTACCCCCCCCCCCCCACCACTATATACCTCATTGTACATTCCTGATATACTTCCATACCCCACCATATATATGAGTACATGTCCATAAACCCCTCTATTATCTGCATACCCCACCTTATATATATTTGTATCCCTTCGTACCCCCCCAATAAAACCACATCCCTCACCTTATATGTGTGTACCCCCTATATTTCATAGCGGTCACATGACTCTTCATGGCCAATCTAATAGTGGAGGTCTCGGGCTCCTCCCATCACACGGTCTCCCTGCTTTAATGTTGTGTGAACGGGACTTTGTGCTTGGCTACTACTGAGGGGGCGACGGTGCTCTGGGGAATACCGGCGTCTGTGTTGTCACCAGCATGAGGGGTAATAGTTTTCAGGCAGGATCCTGGGGGTACTTTGGTGGATACAGAAGTGTCTTCTTCCAGAAGGACCCCAGGAAGTAGATGAAAACGCACCCTCCTGCAGAACTTTGGCTTGGAGTTCTACTTTATTCTAATAGCTGGCGGTGATAGCAGCACATTAAAGGGGCACTCCACTGCGCTTTGTTGTCGGACTCGTTCTGTATACAGTGTTCAGGGATCTCCATCAACCCTGATAGTGTGGGATCAGAGAAGGGTTATGACGGAGTGGGGAAGAATTGGGTCTCCTGGGTCTGTTCCCGGTGATCCTGCAAAGTGCTCAGTACATGCAGAATCTCTATAGGGAATTATGGCGCCCCTCTTACAAGTACAAGACACGAGAATCGTGGCCTGGTGACCCCATCTCTCCAGTACAAGACACGGGATTTGTGCCCTGGTGACCCCCTCTCTCCATTACAAGACACGGGTATTGTGGCCTGGTAACCCCCCCTCTCTCCAGTACAAGACACGGGAATTGTGCCCTGGTGACCCCCTCTCTCTCCAGTACAAGACACGGGAATTGTGCCCTGGTGACCCCCTCTCTCTCCAGTACAAGACACGGGAATTTGTGCTCTGGTGACCCCCTCTCTCTCCAGTACAAGACACGGGAATTGTGCTCTGGTGACCCCCTCTCTCTCCAGTACAAGACACGGGAATTGTGCCCTGGTGACCCCCTCTCTCTCCAGTACAAGACACGGGAATTGTGGTCTGGTGACCCTCTCTCTCCAGTACAAGACACGGGAATTGTGGTCTGGTGACCCCCTCTCTCCATTACAAGACACGGGAATTGTGCTCTGGTGACCCCCTCTCTCCATTACAAGATACGGGAATTGTGCTCTGGTGACCCCCTCTCTCCATTACAAGACACGGGAATTGTGGTCTGGTGACCCCCTCTCTCCAGTACAAGACACGGGAATTGTGCTCTGGTGACCCCCTCTCTCCAGTACAAGACACGGGAATTGTGGTCTGGTGACCCCCTCTCTCTCCAGTACAAGACACGGGAATTGTGGTCTGGTGACCCCCTCTCTCTCCATTACAAGACACTGGAATTGTGCTCTGGTGACCCCCTCTCTCCATTACAAGACACGGGAATTGTGGTCTGGTGACCCCCTCTCTCCAGTACAAGACACGGGAATTGTGCTCTGGTGACCCCCTCTCTTTCTCCAGTAGAAGACACGGGAATTGTGGCCTGGTGACTTTCTCACCAATACAAGACATGTCTGCACCTGCGGCCCCCCCCCCCCCCCATATGGGGCTGCCACACAATACCCAGAATGTGCAGAGGAGTGTGGTGACCATACGGAGCCTGAGGGACATGTAGTGACTGTGTGCAGAGAGAGAGACGCACAGGGCTTCCCAGGGTGGCAGCCGTTATTGATGCAGATATTTACCAACTTGCTTTTAAAGTCTGAAAGAGCACTGAGGCTCGGTTCACACCTATGCAGTTTGCTTTTGATCCATTTTATAATGCTTTGTGCATTATGCTTTGTGTTTTTACACACGTGTTTTTGGTGCATTTTTACCGCCTTTTTTTTCTTCACTTTTTTGTTAGTGGAAATTTTTTTGTTACTGGGCAGAAAAAAAGTGCCACTACATGCATTTCAGCAGCTTCTCCATTGCACTCTATTGCAGCAAAAAGGCTGTTTTTTGCATTTTAAAAAAGTCCCTGACCCTTTCCAAAAATGCAGCGGCTCAAAAAAGCATAGATGTGAACGTGTCCCATAGGAAACCATGGTAAAATGGACTAGTGCGTTTCTGTAAACAATGGTTGGGACCCCTGTCCGTTTTCTTTTCTTTTTTTTTTTTTCTCTTTTTTTTTTTTTCTTTTCTCTTTTTCTTTTCTCTTTTTCTTTTCTCTTTTTCTTTTCTCTTTTTCTTTTCTCTTTTTCTTTTCTCTTTTTCTTTTCTCTTTTTCTTTTCTCTTTTTCTTTTCTCTTTTTCTTTTCTCTTTTTCTTTTCTCTTTTTCTTTTCTCTTTTTCTTTTCTCTTTTTCTTTTCTCTTTTTTCTTTTTTTCTTCTTTTTTTCTTTTTTCTTTTTTTCTTTCTTTTCTCTTTTTTTCTTTTTTTCTTCTTTTTTTCTTTTTCTTTTCTCTTTTTTCTTTTTTTCTTTTCTCTTTTTTCTTTTTTTTTCTCTTTCCCTTTTCTCTTTCTCTTTCCCTTTTCTCTTTCTCTTTCCCTTTTCTCTTTCTCTTTCCCTTTTCTCTTTCTCTTTCCCTTTTTTCTTTCTCTTTCCCTTTTTTCTTTCTCTTTCCCTTTTTTCTTTCTCTTTCCCTTTTTTCTTTCTCTTTCCCTTTTTTCTTTCTCTTTCCCTTTTTTCTTTCTCTTTCCCTTTTTTCTTTCTCTTTCCCTTTTTTCTTTCTCTTTCCCTTTTTTTCTTTCTCTTTCCCTTTTTTCTTTCTCTTTCCCTTTTTTCTTTCTCTTTCCCTTTTTTCTTTCTCTTTCCCTTTTTTCTTTCTCTTTCCCTTTTTTCTTTCTCTTTCCCTTTTTTCTTTCTCTTTCCCTTTTTTCTTTCTCTTTCCCTTTTTTCTTTCTCTTTCCCTTTTTTCTTTCTCTTTCCCTTTTTTCTTTCTCTTTCCCTTTTTTCTTTTTCTTTCCCTTTTTTCTTTCTCTTTTTTCTTTCTCTTTCCCTTTTTTTCTTTTCTTCTTTTTCCGCCCCATTGGGGAGATTTCCCTTCACTTTCTGTCCTGTAGAAACAGGAAGTGAGAGGTAATCCTATCATAGCTGTCCAAATTCAAAGATATTCACACTTCTGCTCCTGTAAAGTCAATAACAAAAAATGGGTGAATCTCCTTAGCAAGGACACACACGGCAATAAACTTCACGGGGCTTCTAACCCCCTCACTGCTGCATCCAAAACTAAAAAAAGAAAAGCGTTGGCTAGAAATCCTTCAGCCGAGTGGAAGAGCTGATGCCACACCAACCTGGGGGGGGGGGGGGGGGTCACTGCTCATGCTGAGACCTCTTCCTGTCTATACCTTCTCTAAGTCGAGGGGGGCTCTTGTCATGGTGCCCCATTAAGGACTATTTTTGCCTTTTATAATCTCTCTCACCAAAGACAATTCCTCCAACATCACACCATTTGCATAGCAATTTTTGAAAGGTCGCCAAACTATTTTTTTTTTTGTATGCCAAATGCTATTGCTATCTGTCCCTGTGTAACAAGACTGGGCCCCCCTCTACTTAGGCTCCATAATAGCTGCATGGCCTGCTATGGCCATAGTTGCACCCTTGGATGTAACATATGGTGTAAAGCACACCTGTGAGATCTGTGCAGAACTCAAGGTTAAATGATTGTGATAATACTGTATACATTGCATAGTGTGTGTGTATATATATATATATATATATATATATATCGCCGGCTCTGTGTGACTCTCTAGCTGCGGTGACACCTCTACTCCCAGCTTTACAGTTTGTCCCCAGTTCATATTCAGGCTGTCTGGTCAAGCTAAGTCTTGTAGTTCAGCAGCTACACCCTGTTGCGCATCAGTCTTCTCTCTTCTCTAAAGGTTGCTCACGACAAGCTGGGAGATGTCATCTACTGCGCACTACTCAACTGTCATACACCATTTATTATGGGCATGCTGGTAGTTGTAGTGCCCAGCATGTGTGGGGCCGCGGCCTTCTCTTGTGGGCTATTGGTATCCTGTAGAGGTGGAGCTCTTGGCCATAGCTATCAATCCGGGTTTCATCCCACCCTGCAAATTGTAGCCCCTGTGGGTCATAATGGCACCTAGGACTGTGGTGTATCTAGAACAGTGTTTCTCAACCTTTTGTCAAGTCAAGGCACCCTTTAAAATTATGGACAGTCCCGAGGCACCCTTTAAAATTATGGACAGTCCCGAGGCACCCTTTAAAATTATGGACAGTCCCGAGGCACCCTTTAAAATTATGGACAGTCCCGAGGCACCCTTTAAAATTATGGACAGTCCCGAGGCACCCTTTAAAATTATGGACAGTCCCGAGGCACCCTTTAAAATTATGGACAGTCCCGAGGCACCCTTTAAAATTATGGACAGTCCCGAGGCACCCTTTAAAATTATGGACAGTCCCGAGGCACCCTTTAAAATTATGGACAGTCCCGAGGCACCCTTTAAAATTATGGACAGTCCCGAGGCACCCTTTAAAATTATGGACAGTCCCGAGGCACCCTTTAAAATTATGGACAGTCCCGAGGCACCCTTTAAAATTATGGACAGTCCCGAGGCACCCTTTAAAATTATGGACAGTCCCGAGGCACCCTTTAAAATTATGGACAGTCCCGAGGCACCCTTTAAAATTATGGACAGTCCCGAGGCACCCTTTAAAATTATGGACAGTCCCGAGGCACCCTTTAAAATTATGGACAGTCCCGAGGCACCCTTTAAAATTATGGACAGTCCCGAGGCACCCTTTAAAATTATGGACAGTCCCGAGGCACCCTTTAAAATTATGGACAGTCCCGAGGCACCCTTTAAAATTATGGACAGTCCCGAGGCACCCTTTAAAATTATGGACAGTCCCGAGGCACCCTTTAAAATTATGGACAGTCCCGAGGCACCCTTTAAAATTATGGACAGTCCCGAGGCACCCTTTAAAATTATGGACAGTCCCGAGGCACCCTTTAAAATTATGGACAGTCCCGAGGCACCCTTTAAAATTATGGACAGTCCCGAGGCACCCTTTAAAATTATGGACAGTCCCGAGGCACCCTTTAAAATTATGGACAGTCCCGAGGCACCCTTTAAAATTATGGACAGTCCCGAGGCACCCTTTAAAATTATGGACAGCCCCGAGGCACCCTTTAAAATTATGGACAGCCCCGAGGCACCCTTTAAAATTATGGACAGCCCCGAGGCACCCTTTAAAATTATGGACAGCCCCGAGGCACCCTTTAAAATTATGGACAGCCCCGAGGCACCTTTTAAAAACTATGGACCGCCCCGAGGCACCCCATTCTAAATGGGGTGCCTCAAGACTGCCCTTAATTTTAAAAGGGCACCCTGTTCTAAAACGTGAAAAATATTCTAATAGTTTTATATAACGCAGCAACATCCACACATGTAGGACACCCAACATTAGAGGTGATTTATTCTTCTAATGCAAATACACTTTTGGACACTGGTACTGACTAGTATTCCAGTGTTTCTCCTCTCCCTCAGTTTTTCTCCATCACTGAGCTAATGTGACCCCAGCACTGATGGAGAGGGACAGGAGAGGTCAAACTAGGATGCTGTGCAGGCAGCTGACATCCTCCTTATCAACTGATTATGTCATTGGTTGTCAGGATGCCGGCGGCTAGAAGGTCGTAATGGTGCACAATGAAGACCTGTGGCTTTGTGTAACTAAAAGGCTGGCTTGTTCCACCCGCTGGCTTGTATACAAGTTTTGGGCAATTTTATAGACCTTTTGCCAAAGCACCCCTGAAGAAACCTCAAGGCACCCCAGGGTGCCTGGGCACCCTGTTTGAGAATGGCTGATCTAGATGGCAAGCACTGAGCTGTCGTGCTGCCCTGTGTATTGGCATAAACACAAGTCGTCTAATACCAGGCAAGGGATTGTTTTATTATTGCATGGTTTATGTTACGGTTGGATGTATGCGGATTCAGTAAAGTAGCACAATGTTCATGATGTAAAGAAACCTATATTAGCCAGTCAGCTCCAGGTCCCCCTTCCCCAGGGGTAGGATATATGGATACCAATATCGACGAATCAGAAAGCTGCTCCAAGCCCCCACCTAGTCTCCGGTGTATTGATGATGCCCTCCGTGTTGAATGGTCTCCTCTGGAGACCCAAGCAATGGCCGGCACATAATGAGATTTGATTGCCTTAGATTATCTTTGCCTTGAGGATGTTTGGTGCCATTTAACATTGCCATGGATTTTTTGTGCAGCGGATTTCTGAAAGATCGATTTATCAAAATGATTACTATAGTGATTTATCGTATTGGTGAAAGGTATGTGACCAGCATTGATATCAATCTGAAATGTCCTAACTCCCATGACTGAGGCGATGTTTTATAGCTCCCGAGTGTGCTCCGTGACATGCGGTAGTGTACAATGTTGTGGTTTCTGCTGGAGCCACCCCCTCCCATCTCACAAATTCCTGATTGGCATGTGTCAGTGATTAGGTGATGTCTAACCCCGCCAGAGTATATCTGTCTGTATGTAGACTGTCTTGTGGCCTTATTCTGTTTCCACCCCACCGTTTTTTGTTCCGCACTGGCAATGGATGCCCTGCACTCGATGTCTGTTTGTCTTTGCAGTGTTCAGGTTATTTACACTCCTGGCACCCTCTGGGCTAGTTCCTGGAGGCATCTGAGGATTTCAAACAGAGTCACACACACAGTCATCTCTCTTGGCACCCTCTGGTCTAATTCCTGGAGGTATCTTAGGATTCCAGAAAGGAAGTCCCACATGGAGTGGTCACTCCTGACACCCTTCAGTCCTCTTCATGAAGATACCATACAGGAATTCACACACTAGGTCATCTCTCCTGGCACCCTCTGGTCTAGTTGTGGAGGTTTCTAGGGATACCATAAAGGAACACACTGGGTCATCTTTGAGTCACTCTCTGACCTAGTTCCTGGAGGTATCTGAGGATAACAGACAGGAAGTCACACATGGGGATATTTCTCCTGGTACCCTGTGGCCTTTTTCCTGTGGTGGGTAGCTCAGAATTCTAGACAGGAAATCACGCATGTAGTCATCTCTCCTGGCCCTACAGTCTGCTTACTGGTGGTATCTGAGGATTCCAGACAGGAAATCATTCATGGGGTCATCTGTCTTGGCACCCTCTGGTTTAATTCTTGGAGGTATTTTAGGATTCCAGACTGAAAGGTACACACACAGTCATCTCTCCTGGCACCCTTCAGTCTTCATCCTGGTGATTTATATGAGGATATCATACAGGAATCATACAGGAATTCACACACTGGGTCATCTCTCTTCCACCCTCCAGTCCAATTCCTGCAGGTATCTTAGGATTACAGACAGGAAGTCCTACATTGGGTCATCTCTCCTGGCACCTTTCAACCGTCTTCCTAGAGATACATGAGGAAAACCATACATTAATTCACACACGGCGTCATCTCTCCTTCACCCTTCAGTCCACTTCCTGAAGGCATCTGAAGATACTAGACAGGAAGACGCACACTGGATAATCTCTCCTGACACCCTCTGCTCCTCATCCTGGTGGGTAGCACAGAATTTTAAACAGGAAATCAGACAAGAAGTCATCTCTCCTGGCACCCTACATTTTCTCTGTGTTGTTTGGTGGTATATGAGATTACCAGACAGGAAGTCACACATGGAATCATCACTTTTAGCACCCATTGGACCTCTTCCTGGGGGTATCTTTGGATGCTGACAGGACGTAACATACGTCATCTTTCCTCTACCCTCTGGTCTAGTTATGGAGGATAGCTCAGAATTTTAAAACCAGAAATCTTCTGAGGATACTAGGCAGGAAGTTGCACATCTCTTCTGGCACCCTCTGGTCTAGTTCTGAAAGTATCTGGGGATACCATAAAGAAATTCACACACAGGGTCCTCTTTGATGCACTCTTTGGTCTAGAGGAAGCCCCACACAGAATCCTCTCTCCTGGCACCCTCAGTCATCTTCCTGGAGATACATGAGGATACCATACATTAACTCACACTTGGGATCATCTCTTCTGCACCCTCTGGTCTAGTTCCTGGAGGTATCTGAAGATACCATACAGTAATTCACACATGGGGTCATCTCTCCTGTACGCTCTGCTCCACTTCCCCGAAGTATCTATGGATATCAGACAGGAAGTTGCACACAGGGTCATCTCTCCTAACACCATCTGGTCCTCACCCTGGTGGGTAGCTCAGAATTTTAAACAGGAAATTGCACATGAGGTCATCTCTCCTGGCACCCTACAATTCTGTTACTGATGGCATCTGAGGATTCTAGTCAAGTAGTCACACATGGGGTCATCTCTCCTGGCCCCCTGTGGTCCTCTTTCTGGCGTTATCTTGGGATACAGAAGGAAGTAACATACAAGGTCATTTCCTTGGAACCCTCCAGTCTACTTCCTAGATGTTTATGGGGAGGATACTAGGTAAGTTTTACATGGGGTCATCTCTTCTGGCACCCTCTCATCATCTTCCTGGAAGTATCTGAATGTTCTATTCAAGAAGTTGTATGTGAGGTTATCTCTCCTGGCACCCTCCCATCCTCTTTCTGTAGGTTTGCAGATTCCAGGAAGGAAGTTGTGTAAGAAGTCATCTATTCTGGCAGGTTACAGTTTCTGTCCGTCCTGGATTTTGTGTCTCCATCGCTGAGCACTCTTCAGTAATGAAGTCTGAAATGTATCACCTTGGTGTGGGATTGTCTGTGTCCTCTCCACCCTGCCTGACACCACACTGTCATGTTAGGATCTACTTGGGCTCTGAGCCAACGTGGAGACAGGAACTTTCTCCTCCTATTCCCCATAGCAGTCCGATTATATTATCCAGGGCTGGAGAGGTTGATCTAAAGAGGCCTAGCACAGTGGGTGTTCTCACTTCTTCTGCTGCGCTCAACAGTTTAGTTAGGATGGTGGAGGACCCTTGGTATAGATGCAGCAGATGTGCAGACCTGGAAACTTGGCCCAGCGATCTCGCACTTGTATAGTGCATTCAGAGCTCTGTACACATTGTTTGGGATGGTGTGTGGAAACACAAACTTAAGCTGCATTCAGGTCTCTCTGATTTTCTTGCGGTCACTGTGCCCTGCATTTTAGATCCGTTTTAGACATGTTCTCCAAGTCACCATTCATCTGTATGGAAGGTAAATGGTGGAAACTGCACCAAATTTAGTAATTCGTTGTAGCCTTTATTATAACACAGCACACTAAATCACTTATCTATGCCCGACTCCACAGGCCTGCGCCCGACTCCACAGGCCTGCGCATTTTTTTTAAAAATCCAAACAACTTTTATTGTCAAGATAAAAGAGCAAATGGAACAGTACTTACAGAATCAACAATGACTGCAACAGCAGGATTACACATAAATAGAACAACGTGGATACGCAGATCCTGTAATGAACAGTATAACAGAAATGGTAAAAAAAACCAGAAGACCACAAGGATCCAAAACGTTCTTGACAATCTCTTGCTTTTTCCTTTTTATGTCTTATTCCTTCCCGACCAGATGTAAACAGAAATGGGGGAAAGGAACAAAGCCCAAAACATGTCTTCAAACAATTAAAAAAAAAAAAAAAAAACACATCTCAACAACAACCTCTGGTTCACCTAAGACGTCTTAAAAAAGAATGGGAAATGCACATAAACTCCCTCGGAGAGGAGTGGAGCCACGCACCTGATATAAAATATCACACCTGCAAAAGTCGATCCACTTTCAATCGAGGACGGGCGAGCCCAGGTGTATCCAGCCAACCGTGCCATACCTGCTGGAACGTCCGATAAGCATTGCCATGTTGGTACGCGAGTTTCTCCCGTGGGAGTAAAGAATTAACATAATCTATCCATTGCTTACAAGTCGGAGGAGCCGACAATACCTTGCTATCAACTTCCTAGGCAGATATAAAAGTCTAGATACTATAATGTACCCTCCTGGTTGGAACAGTTTTTGGTCCAGTGCCCCCAACAGACAATGCAAGGGGTCCTGGGGAACAGTATATTGCGATACTAGAGAAATAAATTGGAGAATCTCGCTCCAATATCTATGCAACTTGGGGCAACGCAAAAGCATATGAATGCAATCACCCTGTCGGACCCTACACCTCGGACAATCAGGTGAATCCCGCCTGCCCCACCGATACAGTTGCACAAGGGTCCTATACCCTCGATGGAGAATAGACAATTGAGACAACTTATGAGAGGGAGAAAGAGAAATCCACGGAACAGATTCCAGGGCAGCATTCCAGACATCTCCAGCAAACTCCCAATACCTGGTCAGCTTTAACAGCAAAGAATCAGTCGGTAGTGCAATTCTGTGCCAAGGTGGAGGAAGTCCTTTCCATTCCTTGGCCACCTCCATCCTGATCTTTATATGGGAGTAATCACATGACTAGCCACGGGAAGGAAATGGATTCCTCTGTGCAGCGGGCCGTTCTGCAGGGAAGAGTCCCATGATTTTGTGTCACGAGTTCGTTCCTGCAGACATACATGAGACATATTCATGTGATACTAAGACATTGTGTTCTCCACAACACCCAAGAGCTAAATGCCGAGGTAAGGCTCGTAAAGAGGACCTGTCTACCTAGTCAGATGACGTGCCTACAATGAGGCAGTATGGTCTATAGTAGAAAATTCTGCAGGGAATCCCACCCTATAGCCCTCCATAAGCTTCAAATTGTCTTTCTGAGCAAAAACTCTAGTCACAGTTTTGGAAGTATATCCTAATCGATGGACAAGGATGCACTTTTTATTCCTCCTTCTATAATCACACTGAGCTTGTGTTCCGCTCTTGGTTATGGACCTGCTTCCACCTTGGTCATAGTGACTCTGTAAGGCTGCAGCACAAATGGCTTCTTCCCTGGTGTCAGGACCCTGAAGCTCTGCTGTTGCAGTCTCCTTGCACAAGCAAAGTTTATCTTCCATTGTACATGTGCTGGAGAGAATCTAGGAAAGTACAAGACGCAACATTACTTCTGGTATTGACATCTGCCTGCTGCACACGGGGAGGGGGGCCCCTTGCCATAGACGCCTTCGTCACGCGGGGTGGGGGGGGGGAGGCCCCTTGCCATAGACGCCTGCTGCAGATGGGGGAGAGGGGGCACCTTGCCATAGATGCCTGCTGCACACAGGGAGGGGGGGTCCTTCCCATAGATGCCTGCTGCACACAGGGAGGGGGGGGGTCCTTCCCATAGATGCCTGCTGCACACGGGGGGGGGGGGGGGTCCTTCCCATAGATGCCTGCTGCACACAGGGAGGGGGGGGGTCCTTCCCATAGATGCCTGCTGCACACCAGGAGGGGGGGGGTCCTTCCCATAGATGCCTGCTGCACACAGGGAGGGGGGGGTCCTTCCCATAGATGCCTGCTGCACACAGGGAGGGGGTGGGGTCCTTCCCATAGATGCCTGCTGCACACAGGGAGGGGGTGGGGTCCTTCCCATAGATGCCTGCTGCACACAGGGAGGGGGGGGTCCTTCCCATAGATGCCTGCTGCACACAGGGAGGGGGGGGTCCTTCCCATAGATGCCTGCTGCACACAGGGAGGGGGGGGTCCTTCCCATAGATGCCTGCTGCACACAGGGAGGGGGGGTCCTTCCCATAGATGCCTGCTGCACACGGGGGGGGGGGGGTCCTTCCCATAGATGCCTGCTGCACACAGGGAGGGGGGCTCCTTGCCATAGACTCCTGCTGCACATAGGGGGGGAGGCATCTTGCCATAGACGCCTGCTGCACGCACCGGGTGGGTACCTTGCCATAGACGCCTGCTGCACGCGGCGGGGGCGCCTTGCCATAGACGCCTGCTGCACGCGGCGGGGGCGCCTTGCCATAGACGCCTGCTGCACGCGGCGGGGGCGCCTTGCCATAGACGCCTGCTGCACGCGGCGGGGGCGCCTTGCCATAGACGCCTGCTGCACGCGGTGGGGGGGCACGGGGCACCTTGCCATAGACGCCTGCTGCACGCGGCGGGGGGGCACGGGGCACCTTGCCATAGACGCCTGCTGCACGCGGCGGGGGTGCCTTGCCCTGCCTGGTGCACACAGCATGTTCCATAGACAGTGAGGGGCCCCTCTGGCTGCACTGTACATCACTATGCGGGCCCTTCCCTTCCTGCACGGCTTGTTTATATTCCTCCTCTCTACAGTGACAGTTGTGTTGTGTAAAGTGCGTCTCACTGTCTGGAGGCTTAGAGGGAAACTGAAACTACAATCTAAATCTTTATTGAATGCAGGAAAGCATAGACAGTAAGGACTGTGGGGACTGTGGGGTATGAGCCGACGTGTTCACTGCATGCTGGCACCACCATTAATCGCGTATAAATATTTAGCTCTTTCCTGGTGAATTTTGCTAATCGCAGTAAATGTGAAGGACATAAACATTTTTCCTGCACAGAGTTTGACTTTTGGGAACTGTTGTTTGTTGCTGAGATTTCACGAATACTTTCCAAATGATTGATTCGTTCTGGCAGAAAACAACTTAATCAGCTCCACTTTTCTTAAAGCGGGAGATCCGGGAACACACACTAGAATTCAAATCTGTTCTTCAATGTCTACAAAATTTATATCGATACTCTTTTTGTGTGCATCAAATATCTTTGCAAAACTAGATCATTCCTTCCAGAGTAGCAGTGACACCATCACTGTGTTGGTTCATAGCCAGTGCAGAGACCCGAGCTGTGGGAAGGGCCAAAGAACCTCCACTCTCTACAGGCTGCTCATTGAAAACTACAGGAGGGGGCGGAGACAAGACCAGTTGTCCTGCACAAGGAGAGAAAGCAGCAGTGGCTGGTCTTTATTACAGAGGGAAAGTCTCACACTGTATTACTGCACAGATCTGGGAGGAATACAAAAAGTTCACCAAGATTCAAGGAAGAATACACAAGACTCTTGTGAATAAATATTTGCTCATCTTGGAGTTTGGCTCTAACTTTGACCTTTTAGTTTGCTCTGTGTCATGAACAAACGACGTGTTTTTGTGTTTTCATTCCGTTTTTTTTTTTTTTTACCTTAATGTAGTCAACCTCCCACAACCACTTCCTGTCTGTATGCATGCACTTCAGCGTTGGTTGTACATATTGACTGGCTTCCTCTTGACAATCACGGATGATGGCTGCGCAGTGTGTGCTGGCCTGGCCTCTTGTGGTCTCCACCAGGAGCACGTGTCACGGCTTAACATTGCCGGAACTCTTATGGAAGAGAGTTGTCGCCCTATAACAGGAAGTGTCTGGACAAGGACCTTCATGGCAGGATCACCCGGGATTATTTTAAAGTGGAACTAAACTCAGAGGAAAGGTTGGGTTTTCATGACAGAAGAGAACCTATTCGGTCCCTATTGCAGTCGATGTAGTGGTTTGGGATTTGGAAACCTTGGTCCTCTTCCCCTTCTTTTTGTAGGGCTTCTGGGACTGATCAGAGTGATTCTGATTGGTCAGGGCTGACACGTTATTACTTTGATCAGTCCACAGATCAGAGCAATTCTGATTGGTCAGGGCCGACACGTTACCACTTTGATCAATCAGAATTGCTCTGATCTGTGGACTGATCAGAGTGATTCTGATTGGTCTAGGCCAGTGGTGGGCAACCTTTTTTTTCAACTGAGCCAAATCTCGCCAAAACCATGATTGAAATTTATTTTGAGAGCCACATTTTTAAAACTGAAAATACATCTCCCATATAGTAATTCATCCCCCATAGTAATTCATCCCCCATATAGTAATTCATCCCCCATAGTGTAATTCATCCCCCATCGTAATTCATCCCCCATAGTAATTCATCCCCCATATAGTAATTCATCCTCCATATAGTAATTCATCCCCCATATAGTAATTCATCCCCCATAGTAATTCATCCCCCATATAGTAATTCATCCCCCATAGTAATTCATCCCCCATATAGTAATTCATCCCCCATAGCAATTCATCCCCCGTATAGTATTTCATCCCTCGTATAGTATTTCATCCCCCGTATAGTATTTCATCCCCCGTATAGTATTTCATCCCTCGTATAGTATTTCATCCCCCGTATAGTATTTCATCCCTCATATAGTATTTCATCCCTCATATAGTATTTCATCCCCCATATAGTAATTCATCCCTCATATAGTATTTCGACCCTCATATAGTATTTCATCCCCCCATATAGTATTTCATCCCCCCATATAGTATTTCATCCCTCATATAGTATTTCATCCCTCATATAGTATTTCATCCCCCCATATAGTATTTCATCCCTCATATAGTATTTCATCCCCCCATATAGTATTTCATCCCTCATATAGTATTTCATCCCCCCATATAGTAATTCATCCCCCCATATAGTAATTCATCCCTCATATAGTATTTCATCCCTCATATAGTATTTCATCCCCCCATATAGTAATTCATCCCCCCATATAGTAATTCATCCCCCCATATAGTAATTCATCCCCCCATATAGTATTTCATCCCCCCATATAGTATTTCATCCCCCCATATAGTAATTCATCCCTCATATAGTATTTCATCCCTCATATAGTATTTCATCCCTCATATAGTATTTCATCCCTCATATAGTATTTCATCCCTCATATAGTAATTCATCCCTCATATAGTATTTCATCCCCCCATATAGTATTTCATCCCCCATATAGTATTTCATCCCTCATATAGTATTTCATCCCTCATATAGTATTTCATCCCCCCATATAGTATTTCATCCCTCATATAGTATTTCATCCCCCCATATAGTATTTCATCCCTCATATAGTATTTCATCCCACCATATAGTATTTCATCCCTCATATTAGTATTTCATCCCCCATATAGTAATTCATCCCTCATATAGTATTTCATCCCCCCATATAGTATTTCATCCCCTCATATAGTATTTCATCCCTCATATAGTATTTCATCCCTCATATAGAATTTCATCCCTCATAAAGTATTTCATCCCTCATAAAGTATTTCATCCCTCATATAGTATTTCATCACCCACAGTACTATTCCCCCCCCCCCCCCCCTTCTAGTAAGCCAAGTCCCCCGTGTCAATTCACTTACCTTTTGCGTTCCTCTCGCTGTCTTCCCGCGCCGTTCGGGTCTTCAGGGCGGACTGTGAGAGGAGCCTAGCTCCCTCCCCTCACGTTCGGCACGCTGCCCCGCCTACACACATCCTGACAGCCACATCCGCGGGCCGGATTAAAGGTCCGCGCGGACTTTTGGGGCTGCCAACCGAGAGGAGGCAGGGGAGCGGCCCGACCGAGAGGAGGGAGGGGAGCAGGCGCCCGGCACACAGAAGAGCCGCATTAGAGTGGGTAAAGAGCCGCATGTGGCTCGCGAGCCGCGGCTTGCCGACCACTGGTCTAGGCTGACACGTTATTACTTTGATCAGTCCACAGATCAGAGTGATTCTGATTGGTTAGGGCCGACACCTTTCCACTTTGACCAATCAGAATTGCTCTGATCTGGCCCAGAAGCCCTACAGAAAGAAGGGGAAGAGGAGCTCGTCACCCATGGGGTGGGTGTCTAGTGAGGTGGGGGTGGGAAGGGGGTGCCATTTACACTGTTGTTCAATTCACATTTTTTTCTGAAAAGGTGTATTTACATTTTAAGCACCTGCCCTGAAGAATGTAAAGTGACTATAAAAAATAAAAAATGTCCAGCAAAACCTGCTGTTACATCCTGTTACGTCCATCCAGTAAAAAAAAAAAAAAAAAAGTTATAATCCTACACCACAGTTGATCCAGAAGAAGGCAAAAAACCCCAGCAAAGCACGATCCAATCTGCTCGTGCAGGGGAAAAAAATTCCTTCCTGATCCCCCGAGAGGCAATCGGATATTCCTGACAGATGATGATGGCACTTGTGTCCCTCTCCTTTGTAGGAAAGGGAAGGTGGGGTATTGGTTGCAGTGAGCGCACCACCATGTGATAAATATGGATTCTGCTGATTTGCCCCGCTCGTCCCAACACCACACATGGTCTAGTGAAGCCCTGATTGGCTAGAAGTTGCTGGCCTTGTGCCAGGTAAGGCTCCTTAGATATTATTATTATACAGGATTTATATAGTGCCGATAGTTTGCTCAGCGCTGTACATTATAATGGGAGACAGTACAGTAACAATACAATACACGAGGGGTTCAAGGAGCTTACAATCTAGGAAGGAGGGGAGAGTGGTACAGGAGGGAATAGCTATTGCAGATCAATGAATAGTCAGCACTTTTATTCAACAAAGTTTATTGATTTTTTTTGTTTGTTTTTCTGCTGATCGGTATACTAATGAGTGGAGTATCCTGGGATCAATCAATCTGTGCATTAAAGCTGAACTCCGGGACAACCATATCGTGTCTAAATATATTCATCATGTGCATTCTTACCAGAACCTCGGTGTACTTTGTGTATTTCTTCCAGATCTGTGCCGTAATCCAGGGTGAGACTTTTCCTTCCTGTGATAAAGACCGCTCACTGTTGTTTTCTCTCCTTGTGCAGGGTGACTGGTCTGGTCTCCGCCCCCTCCTGTAATTGTATACAGGCAGCCTGTAGTGATTGGAGCTGCTCGGTCCCTTCCACAGCTCTGTTCTACGCAGGTTATGTACAGCACAGTGGTGGTGTCACTGCTACGTTTGCATTGTAATAGCTGGGCTTGCACAGACATTTGGTTCACCTGAAGTAGATTTATATCTTTTTGCAGCTACTGAGGACTATAATGAAGTTTTTTTTGCCTGATATGGAACGGCCCCTTCAATCACTGCTGTAACAGTAGCTGGTAGGCAAACTGAAAGCACATTCTACAGACTCCCATTTGGTGATGACCGTCTGGAAACTGCTGCAGGGATCGTTCTCTTTATGTACATCTCCTTGGCCAGGCTCAAGTCTCGGCACTAGGGGCCAGCTGCTGGTGAGGACCTGCTGGGCCCGGCATACAGGAGGGTGCTGGTGAGGACCTGCTGGGCCCGGCGTACAGGAGGGTGCTGGTGAGGACCTGCTGGGCCCGGCGTACAGGAGGGTGCTGGTGAGGACCTGCTGGGCCCGGCGTACAGGAGGGTGCTGGTGAGGACCTGCTGGGCCCGGCGTACAGGAGGGTGCTGGTGAGGACCTGCTGGGCCCGGCGTACAGGAGGGTGCTGGTGAGGACCTGCTGGGCGCGGCGTACAGGAGGGTGCTGGTGAGGACCTGCTGGGCCCGGCGTACAGGAGGGTTCTGGTGAGGACCTGCTGGGCCCGGCGTACAGAGGGGTGTCTGGTGAGGACCTGCTGGGCGTGGCGTACAGGAGGGTGCTGGTGAGGACCTGCTGGGCGTGGCGTACAGGAGGGTGCTGGTGAGGACCTGCTGGGCCCGGCTTACAGGAGGGGCTGGTGAGGACCTGCTGGGCCCGGCGTACAGGAGGGTGCTGGTGAGGACCTGCTGGGCGTGGCGTACAGGAGGGTGCTGGTGAGGACCTGCTGGGCCCGGCGTACAGGAGGTGCGGGTCTGAAATCATCGCCATTGTGCATTTACTGCGCCTTGCCTGGTATGGTACAGAGACATTCCAGAGCCTGTGGGAGGTTTGTGCGAGTCGAGGAAGAGATGGGGCCTCTGTTACCCAGCATACTTGTCACATGTTCCAGGCTTTATAGAGGACTCGTGTCATGAAGTCCACCTGTGTAGGAAGCCTCCGATGGAAGCGGTACCAGGGCAGTGACTGCATATAGGCTTAAGGATTGGCTGTTTCTGACTTGAGTGACAGTAAAGTAGTTCTAAAGGCTGTGAAGGTGTTTTGTTTTTTGTTTTTTTTACCCTTTATGTATTCTATGCCATGAAAAAACCTTTAGTGTGCAACCCCCCACAAGCCCCACTTCCCCCACCAGCCCACCATAATACTTACCTGAGCCAATCATGATCTAGCGATGTGCACAAGAGCAGCGGCTTTCCTGGCTCTCTTCATCCTCATTGGCTGAGAC
>NW_028320761.1:0-85145 GCF_062004578.1 Staurois parvus
GATCCTTACCTTTTGACAGAAGAATCACAGCTGAGTGCCTCATGGAAGGGGGAAGAGTCCCCTCATTGAGGCAACTGTTAAACATCTCTACCAAATGCGGGGCCAGAATAGACTTGACAGCTTTGTAAAGCTCAACCGTCAAGCCGTCTGGTCCAGGTGACTTTTTGATGGCTAGATGCTCAACTGCCCTCATCACCTCTTCAACTGTGATCTCTTCTGTCAAATTCATCAATGGAACATCTCCACCATTTAGACCTGGAGTAGAGTCCAAAAAACTTTCCATCTTGCCTAGATCAAGCTCTTTCCTCCCAAGAAGTTCAGCATAAAAGGACCTCATAACCTCCAGGATCCCTGACCTGGACTTTTTCAAGGAACCTGTATTACCCTTAAAGCCAATGCAGGGGCGGACTGACAACTCATGGGGCCCCCGAGCAATAGGGGATCATGGGGCCCCTGTGTCCTTGCCCAAACTCAAAAAAGCCTATGAAAAAGGTACCAGGGGCATCTCATGGGGCCCCCTACTGACCCCGGGCCCTCGGGCAGTGCCCAAGTTTCCAAATGGTTAGTCCGCCCCTGGGCCAATGACTATCTTAACATCTACACCTTGTTTGCAGTTCTGCAAAGGGTCGGGCAAGTGGTACTTCCCATAGTCCCTCTCCAGAACCAAAGAGGCATGCCGGTCATACTGACACTTCCTGAGGAGGAGTTTCACCCCCAGTATCTACTCCTCTCGAGACAAGAATATCCAGCTTCCTCCGCAACCTTTGGTAGGTTATGTATCTATCAAACTGCTTTCTATTGGCTAGGCCCCTGAAGAATCCAGCGATCCTCTTTTTGGTCAGCTCCCACCGCTCAGCCTTGCTGCTACAAAAGTCCAGGATGGTCACCTGTGCCTGAAAGAATTCCTCAAAGGATTGTCTGTGTTCTTCCTCGAGGAGAGTCGAATTCAATCTCCAGATGCCCTTGCCCCTCTGAGGGGAGTCTAAAGCATTCAAGACCACAGATAGCATACAGTGACCAGAGAACTCTACTGCCTGCACCACTGGGGGCGAGAAAGCAGAGGTATCCTTTAAAAAAAAAACCTATCTATCCTACTCTGGCTCTTACCTGGATGAAAGGTGAACCCGGTGTTGTCTGGGAGGTGCTTAATGTGCACATCCCCAAGACCAGCATCCCTAACCATACTATTTAACAAAAAAGCTATCATATCCCAGCTTGTCTTTGAAGTCCTTCCTGTCCTTGGGCCTAGTCACAGTATTAAAGTCACCTCCAAAGACCACTTGCCGGGAGGTAAAAAGAAACGGCTTGATCCTTGTTAAAAGGCATTTCCTGTCCCACTTTGTGTGCGCCCCATAAACATTAATTAGGCGCAGGTCCTGCCCTCCCACAAGGATGTCTAAGACCATACATCTCCCAATCTCCACCTCATTAACCTGCCGGACAGTTACCATGCCGGTTTTAAACAACCCCGCCACACAGTTGTAAGGCTCGGCCGCAAGAGACCAGTAAGATGGACCATACCTCCACTCTCTCTTGGCCATATGGATATCTGCCAAGGAGGTGAGCCTAGTCTCCTGCAAAAATAACATTTCAGCATCTAATTGGCTGAACAAAAATAAGGCCATAGAACGAGCGCTCACCGATTTAATACTGACGACATTTATTGTCACCACTTTTAGTGAAGGGGGGACCGCCATTTGGGTTATTGGGTGGATTGCTTCTTAGCTCCCCTTTGCTGCTCATCACCAGAAGCCTCTCTTTTTCTCGAGGCCTCCTCAAATTCCATTTCAAATTCTGAACTACGCTCAGGAGAAGCCCCCCGGTGAGGAAATATTTAAATTGGAGGCCCAAAAACGGTTGGAGACAGGCACTGGAACTTCCTGTCCATGTTCCGACCCCACCACCTACCTCTTCTGCCTCACAACCTACCTTCTCAGCTCTACGCACTGCCAGTCAGACTCAGAGATGCTCTTGCTTTCTTGTTAGAGGTCTTCACAGATTACAGAGAAAAGAGACAGCAGCACAATTTTTGCAACCCTCTAACACTCCTGGTGGGGGGGGGACCTTCCTTCAAGTCAGACTTGGGAGGGGAAAACTCACAGGGGATAATCGGTTCAGGAGGCACAGATTTGGAAGGCTGTGACACAAGGGGAGCAGGTACAGTAGGCTGGGGGGGGACACAGAGACAGGCACAGAAGGAATACTTACAGACACAGGAGGGTGGCCACTGGAACTAGGGAGGGATCCTGAACAGAACCAGGGGAGTCAGTCACTGGAGAGGAGGATGTTACAGCAGGGGCCTCACCCTCCAACCTGTCCAGACTCAACAGTTCATCCATCACCTCTTTCTCCACATTGTGCCAAGCCTCAGGACATTGGCTGTAGGGGTGACCAAGGCGTAGGCACAGGTTGCACCTTATCTGGGTGCAGTCCTTGGCCACATGAACCTTACCCTGACACACTGAACACATTAAAGCTGAACAGGAGGAGCTAAAATGCCCCTTTTCTCCACACCAGTGAAACAGCTTTGGCTGACCAGGACAGAAAATAGTCATCCTATCCCTCCCTATAAAAGCAGAGGAGGGCAGGTGACGGACAACATTCCCATCCCTGGCCAACCTGACCGTCACTGACCAACCCTGAGTCCAGATGTTGCGCTCAGCAAGAATTATATCCAGTTTTGTCAAAACCTCCCCATAATTCTTCAACCAGACCTCTAGGTCCCAAGCTGGAACACTCTCGTTACTGAGGATGATGGTTATCCTTTTCACTGTTGACCTCTGTGAGACAGCAACTGGTGCCAGACCTTTCCATTCAGGGCTTGACCTGCACTGAGCCTCATACAGTTCCCAAAACAGGTCAAGACTCTCTGGCCTGGTGAAGCTTATGGTGTATTCCTGGCTCCCAGCTACATGAATGAGGGCATAGAGGTCATTTGCCCTAAAGCCCATCCCCAAGATTACATCAACAACCATATTCCTTGCTGGAGAGATTGCACCACCTTCCCAATAAGCATGACATTTCACCTTGGACCCCTGGCAGAGGCAAGAGACCCAAGATCCGACCCTGGGGTGCTCAAAGTGGTGGTTTGTGGGGGGAAAAACCCACTTGGAAGTGGAGTTCCCCTTTGACTGCAGCCCTGGCTTGATAACATTACCAGGAGCAGACCCTACCACCTGAGCAAAGGTAGGCTTATCAGGGCCAAGGTCCCACACTGACGCAGTATTAGTCTGGACATTACTATTCACAGATGGATCTGAACTGGTAGGACTGTCCTGACTGTCCTTCACACCTGTCCTGGTAGGATTGTCCTTCACACCTGCACTGGTAGGATTGTCTATCACACCCGCCCTGGTAGGACTGACCACACCTGCACTGGTAGGACTGTCCTTCACACCTGTACTGGTAGGATTGTCCTTCACACCAGCACTGGTAGGACTGTTTATCACACCCGCACTGGTAGGACTGACCACACCTGCACTGGTAGGACTGTCCTTCACACCTGTACTGGTAGGACTGTCCATCACACCCGCACTGGTACGACTGTCCATCACACCCGCACTGGTAGGACTGTCCATCACACCCGTACTGGTAGGATTGTCCATCACACCCGTACTGGTAGGACTGACCACACCCGCACTGGTAGGACTGACCACACCTGCACTGGTAGGACTGTCCTTCACACCTGCACTGGTAGGACTGTCCTTCACACCTGTACTGGTAGGACTGTCCATCACACCCGCACTGGTACGACTGTCCATCACACCTGCACTGGTAGGACTGTCCTTCACACCTGTACTGGTAGGACTGTCCTTCACACCTGTACTGGTAGGACTGTCCATCACACCCGCACTGGTACGACTGTCCATCACACCTGCACTGGTAGGACTGTCCATCACACCCGTACTGGTAGGATTGTCCATCACACCCGCACTGGTAGGATTGTCCATCACACCCGCACTGGTAGGACTGTCCATCACACCCGCACTGGTAGGATTGTCCATCACACTTGTATTGGAAAGACTTATCAGTCACACAGACATTAACCCTTTCATCAGGCGCAGTCACAGTCTTCACCCCAATACCACCGGTCACCTGATGCTGCACTATAGAGCCTTGGTCAGCAGCTGTGACTGGGCAAGCAGCTTTGGATTTGGCCAAAGAAGAGTTAATGGGCTCTGCTGGTACTTGTAGTCCCTCTGCAGAAATACTCTGCTCTGCTGGAGGATTGTGTCCCTGAATTGGGGGTTTGTGGTCAAAGGTGCCCGTGGTTGGCACCTTGCATGCTGATCATTAACCAATACAGAATTATTATTAGCTGCAGGTTCCTCCATCTCTCTGCAGTCCACCTCTTCATACATCAGTGCAGGTTCCTCCATCTCTGTGCAGTCCTCCTCTTCATATATTGGCTGCAGGTTCCTCCATCTCTCTGCGGTCCTCCTCTTCATACATCAGCTGCAGGTTCCTCCATCTCTTTGTGGTCCTCCTCTTCATACATCAGCTGCAGGTTCCTCCATCTCTCTGCGGTCCTCCTCTTCATACATCAGTTGCAGGTTCCTCCATCTCTCTGTAGTCCTCCTCTTCATACATCGGCTGCAGGTTCCTCCATCTCTCTGCAGTCCTCCTCTTCATACATCGGCTGCAGGTTCCTCCATCTCTCTGCAGTCCTCCTCTTCATATATTGGCTGCAGGTTCCTCCATCTCTCTGCAGTCCTCCTCTTCATACATCAGCTGCAGGTTCCTCCATCTCTCTGCGGTCCTCCTCTTCATACATCAGCTGCAGGTTCCTCCATCTCTTTGCGGTCCTCCTCTTCATACATCAGCTGCAGGTTCCTCCATCTCTCTGCGGTCCTCCTCTTCATACATCAGTTGCAGGTTCCTCCATCTCTCTGCGGTCCTCCTCTTCATACATCAGCTGCAGGTTCCTCCATCTCTTTGCGGTCCTCCTCTTCATACATCAGCTGCAGGTTCCTCCATCTCTCTGCGGTCCTCCTCTTCATACATCAGCTGCAGGTTTCTCCATCTCTCTGTAGTCCTCCTCTTCATACATCAGCTGCAGGTTCCTCCATATCTCTGCAATCCTCCTCTTCATACATCAGCTGCAGGTTCCTCCATCTCTGCGGTCCTCCTCTTCATACATCAGTGCAGGTTCCTCCATCTCTCTGCAGTCCTCCTCTTCATACATCAGTTGCAGGTTCCTCCACCTCTCTGCAGTCCTCCTCTTCATACATCGGCTGCAGGTTCCTCCATCTCTCTGCAGTCCTCCTCTTCATACATCGGCTGCAGGTTCCTCCATCTCTCTGCAGTCCTCCTCATCAGACATCAGTTGCAGGTTCCTCCATCTCTCTGTAGTCCTCCTCAACAGACATCGGCTGCAGGTTCCTCCATCTCTCTGCAGTTCTCCTCTTCATATATCGGCTGCAGGTTCCTCCATCTCTCTGTAGTCCTCCTCTTCATACATCAGCTGCAGGTTCCTCCATCTCTCTGTAGTCCTCCTCTTCATATATCAGTTGCAGGTTCCTCCATCTCTCTGAGTCCTCCTCTTCATACATCAGCTGCAGGTTCCTCCATCTCTCTGTGGTCCTCCTCTTCATATATCAGTTGCAGGTTCCTCCATCTCTCTTAGTCCTCCTCTTCATACATCAGCTGCAGGTTCCTCCATCTCTCTGTGGTCCTCCTCTTCATACATCAGCTGCAGGTTCCTCCATCTCTCTGCGGTCCTCCTCTTCATACATCAGTTGCAGGTTCCTCCATCTCTCTGCAGTCCTCCTCTTCATACATCAGTTGCAGGTTCCTCCATCTCCCTGCGGTCCTCCTCTTCATACATCAGCTGAAGGTTCCTCCATCTCTCTGTGGTCCTCCTCTTCATACATCAGCTGCAGGTTCCTCCATCTCCCTGTACTCCTCCTCTTCATACATCAGCTGCAGGTTCCTCCATCTCCCTGTAGTCCTCCTCTTCATACATCAGCTGCAGGTTCCTCCATCTCTCTGCGGTCCTCCTCTTCATAAATCGGCTGCAGGTTACTCCATCACTCTGCGGTCCTCCTCTTCATACATCAGCTGCAGGTTCCTCCATCTCCCTGTAGTCCTCCTCTTCATACAGCAGCTGCAGGTTACTCCATCACTCTGCGGTCCTCCTCTTCATACATCAGCTGAAGGTTCCTCCATCTCTCTGTGGTCCTCCTCTTCATACATCAGCTGCAGGTTCCTCCATCTCCCTGTAGTCCTCCTCTTCATACATCAGCTGCAGGTCCCTCCATCTCCCTGTAGTCCTCCTCTTCATACATCAGCTGAAGGTTCCTCCATCTCTCTTTGGTCCTCCTCTTCATACATCAGCTGCAGGTTCCTCCATCTCCCTGTAGTCCTCCTCTTCATACATCAGCTGCAGGTTCCTCCATCTCCCTGTAGTCCTCCTCTTCATACATCAGCTGCAGGTCCCTCCATCTCCCTGTAGTCCTCCTCTTCATACATCAGCTGAAGGTTCCTCCATCTCTCTTTGGTCCTCCTCTTCATACATCAGCTGCAGGTTCCTCCATCTCTCTGTGGTCCTCCTCTTCATACATCAGCTGCAGGTTCCTCCATCTCTCTGCGGTCCTCCTCTTCATACATCAGTTGCAGGTTCCTCCATCTCTCTGCAGTCCTCCTCTTCATACATCAGTTGCAGGTTCCTCCATCTCCCTGCGGTCCTCCTCTTCATACATCAGCTGAAGGTTCCTCCATCTCTCTGTGGTCCTCCTCTTCATACATCAGCTGCAGGTTCCTCCATCTCCCTGTACTCCTCCTCTTCATACATCAGCTGCAGGTTCCTCCATCTCCCTGTAGTCCTCCTCTTCATACATCAGCTGCAGGTTCCTCCATCTCTCTGCGGTCCTCCTCTTCATAAATCGGCTGCAGGTTACTCCATCACTCTGCGGTCCTCCTCTTCATACATCAGCTGCAGGTTCCTCCATCTCCCTGTAGTCCTCCTCTTCATACAGCAGCTGCAGGTTACTCCATCACTCTGCGGTCCTCCTCTTCATACATCAGCTGAAGGTTCCTCCATCTCTCTGTGGTCCTCCTCTTCATACATCAGCTGCAGGTTCCTCCATCTCCCTGTAGTCCTCCTCTTCATACATCAGCTGCAGGTCCCTCCATCTCCCTGTAGTCCTCCTCTTCATACATCAGCTGAAGGTTCCTCCATCTCTCTTTGGTCCTCCTCTTCATACATCAGCTGCAGGTTCCTCCATCTCCCTGTAGTCCTCCTCTTCATACATCAGCTGCAGGTTCCTCCATCTCCCTGTAGTCCTCCTCTTCATACATCAGCTGCAGGTCCCTCCATCTCCCTGTAGTCCTCCTCTTCATACATCAGCTGAAGGTTCCTCCATCTCTCTTTGGTCCTCCTCTTCATACATCAGCTGCAGGTTCCTCCATCTCCCTGTAGTCCTCCTCTTCATACATCAGCTGCAGGTTCCTCCATCTCCCTGTAGTCCTCCTCTTCATACATCAGCTGCAGGTTCCTCCATCTCCCTGTAGTCCTCCTCTTCATACATCAGCTGCAGGTTCCTCCATCTCCCTGTAGTCCTCCTCTTCATACATCAGTTGCAGGTTCCTCCACCTCTCCGTATTCCTCCTCTTCATACATCAGCTGCAGGTTACTCCATCTCCCTGTGGTCCTCCTCTTCATACATCAGTTGCAGGTTCCTCCATCTCTCTGCGGTCCTCCTCTTCATACATCAGCTGCAGGTTCCTCCATCTCTCTGCGGTCCTCCTCTTCATACATCAGTTGCAGGTTCCTCCATCTCTCTGCGGTCCTCCTCTTCATACATCAGTTGCAGGTTCCTCCATCTCCCTGCGGTCCTCCTCTTCATACATCAGCTGCAGGTTCCTCCATCTCCCTGTACTCCTCCTCTTCATACATCAGCTGCAGGTTCCTCCATCTCCCTGTAGTCCTCCTCTTCATACATCACCTGCAGGTTCCTCCATCTCCCTGTAGTCCTCCTCTTCATACATCAGCTGCAGGTTCCTCCATCTCCCTGTACTCCTCCTCTTCATACATCAGTTGCAGGTTCCTCCATCTCCCTGTAGTCCTCCTCTTCATACATCAGCTGCAGGTTCCTCCATCTCCCTGTAGTCCTCCTCTTCATACATCAGCTGCAGGTTCCTCCATCTCCCTGTAGTCCTCCTCTTCATACATCAGCTGCAGGTTCCTCCATCTCCCTGTAGTCCTCCTCTTCATACATCAGCTGCAGGTTCCTCCATCTCCCTGTAGTCCTCCTCTTCATACATCAGTTGCAGGTTCCTCCACCTCTCCGTATTCCTCCTCTTCATACATCAGCTGCAGGTTCCTCCATCTCCCTGTGGTCCTCCTCTTCATACATCAGTTGCAGGTTCCTCCATCTCTCTGCGGTCCTCCTCTTCATACATCAGTTGCAGGTTCCTCCATCTCCCTGCGGTCCTCCTCTTCATACATCAGCTGCAGGTTCCTCCATCTCCCTGTGGTCCTCCTCTTCATACATCAGCTGCAGGTTCCTCCATCTCCCTGTAGTCCTCCTCTTCATACATCAGCTGCAGGTTCCTCCATCTCCCTGTAGTCCTCCTCTTCATACATCAGCTGCAGGTTCCTCCATCTCCCTGTAGTCCTCCTCTTCATACATCAGCTGCAGGTTCCTCCATCTCCCTGTAGTCCTCCTCTTCATACATCGGCTGCAGGTTCCTCCATCTCCCTGTAGTCCTCCTCTTCATACATCGGCTGCAGGTTCCTCCATCTCCCTGTAGTCCTCCTCTTCATACATCAGCTGCAGGTTCCTCCATCTCCCTGTAGTCCTCCTCTTCATACATCAGCTGCAGGTTACTCCATCTCCCTGTAGTCCTCCTCTTCATACATCAGCTGCAGGTTCCTCCATCTCCCTGTAGTCCTCCTCTTCATACATCAGCTGCAGGTTCCTCCATCTCCCTGTAGTCCTCCTCTTCATACATCAGCTGCTCTTCGTTATCTGGGAAGGACAAATAGCGCCATTTGGGCAGATCAGAAATATACGGCGAGGCCGCGTCTCGTAAAGAGTCCGCACATTGATGGAGTTAATTAATAGAGAAGGAAATTGAAAAGAGCCCTCCGCCCGCGGTCCGCTCCGCCGTACGCCGAATGTCAACAGCACAGAAAATATCTGGTCTCTTCCGCCGCGCGTTCTTATTACGAAGATATATCACGGCGTATTTCCACCTTGCCGCGGCTCGGCCCTCTGTCTGCGGTAATGAGGTGAGGATCCGGTGACAGCATCCTACATCATCAAAATTATATTAGTATTAAATAGTCAATCAAATCATTCAAAATCGCTCGCCGACCCGGCAAAGCCGTTCATTTCTTTTATTCGCGCTTTTAAATAATAATAATAAAAAAAAAAAAAAAGAGCCAAGTCGATTCCTGCGGGTTCTTCTCATAATGGCGTCCCCCCGCTCGCTCGCCTCCGTTCTAATCTGCGCCTTCTGCCGCCATTAGCATCTCGCCCTGACGGCGTGACAGTTACCTTTTATAATGAAATTATCAGGAATAATGGGGGCTCGGCGCGAGAATGCTGAGACGCCGGAATGGAAATGCTGCGCTGGATATGAATTTTGATAGTTAGTCAATACCTGCGCCTGTTTCAATTAAAAACCTGCAGAATGAATTGGGGTCTGGCGGGCGGCGGTCCAGAGACCGTAAAGAAGGCGGAGGAGCGCGGCGATACCGGCGCTTTTATCTCTCTCGTTAATGCCCGGCCGTACGGGGGGGGGGGGGATCTTCATCTGTCTCTGCTTTATCCAGTCCGACTTCTGCCCAAAAAGTTTCACCGAATGCTTTATAAAACTTTTTAGTTTTTAAGCTTTTATGTTTTCTAGGGAATGATAACTTCACAGATTTGAAGTGACCGGGGGCGGACTGACCATTCATGCACTCTGGCACTGCTCGAGGGCCCGGGGTCAGTAGGGGGCCCCAGGAGATGCCCCTGGTACCTTTCATAGGCTTTTTTGGGTGTGGTTTGAGTGTGGGTGAGGACACAGGGGCCCCATGATCCCCTATTGCCCGGGGGCCCCATGAGTTGTCAGTCCGTCCTTGGAAATGAGGAAGGCACTCATGGGGTGAGTATAGAAATAGATGGCTGCAGACCGGAGTTCTGCTTTAAGGTGGGGCGTTAGGTCATTTATACATTCCTGACCGGTCACAATACACAGGAACATCGAATTCCAGGAAACTTCCACCTGTTATCAGTACAGAGCCGTCCTTCAGCTCCAATCAGTGACTTGGCCTAGGCTGAGATGATGTCATCGGTCTGCTGCAGGCTGGAGGAAGCATTTCCTCAGTCTCCCCTCCCCCGGTGATCAGACTGTACATTGTAACTTCCCCTCCCCCAGTGATCAGACTGTACATTGTAACTTCCCCTCCCCCCGGTGATCAGACTGTACATTGTAACTTCCACTCCCATGGTGATCAGACTGTACATTGTAACTTCCCCTCCCCCGGTGATCAGACTGTACATTGTAACTTCCACTCCCATGGTGATAAGACTGTACATTGTAATTTCCCCCCCCCCCCCCTCCCCTGGTGATCAGACTGAACATTGTAACTTCCCCTCCCCCGGTGATCAGACTGTACATTGTAACTTCCACTCCCATGGTGATAAGACTGTACATTGTAATTTCCCCCCCCCCCCCTCCCCTGGTGCTCAGACTGTACATTGTAACTCCCCCACCCCCAGTGATCAGACTGCTGCATAGAAGGGGGAAATGATCAAAGCTGAAGCAGCTGTGCACGGCAACCAATCAGCTTCTATCTTCAGCTTGTTCTGTTAGGCTTTGAAAATGAAAGAGATAAGCTGATTGGTTGCCATGCACAGCTGCTCCAGAGCAGGGGCGGACTGACCATTTGGAAACTCGGGCACCGCCTGAGGGCCCAGGGTCAGTAGGGGGCCCCATGAGATGCCCCTGGTACCTTTTTCATAGGCTTTTTTGAGTTTGGGCAAGGACACAGGGGCCCCATGATCCCCTATTGCCCGGGGGCCCCATGAGTTGTCAGTCCACCCCTGCTCCAGAGTGATAAATTTTTCCATAACTTTCTCTCACCAGGTGATTAAATGGCAACATTGTAACTCCCCCTCCCCCGGTGATCAGACTGTACATTGTAACTCCCCCTCCCCCGGCGATCAGACTGTACATTGTAATGCCCCCTCCCCCTGGTGATCAGACTGTACATTGTAACTCCCCCTCCCCCGGTGATCAGACTGTACATTGTAACTCCCCCTCCCCCGGCGATCAGACTGTACATTGTAATGCCCCCTCCCCCTGGTGATCAGACTGTACATTGTAACTTCCCCTCCCCCAGTGATCAGACTGTACATTGTAACTTCCCCTCCCCCGGCGATCAGACTGTACATTGTAATGCCCCCTCCCCCCGGTGATCAGACTGTACATTGTAACTCCCCCTCCCCCGGTGATCAGACTGTACATTGTAACTCCCCCTCCCCCCGGTGATCAGACTGTACATTGTAATGACCCCTCCCCCCGGTGATCAGACTCTACATTGTAACTTCCCCTCCCCCGGCGATCAGACTGTACATTGTAATGCCCCCTCCCCCCAGTGATCAGACTGTACATTGTAACTTCCCCTCCCCCGGCGATCAGACTGTACATTGTAATGCCCCCTCCCCCCGGTGATCAGACTGTACATTGTAACTCCCCCTCCCCTGGTGATCAGACTGTACATTGTAATGCCCCCTCCCCCCGGTGATCAGACTGTACATTGTAACTCCCCCTCCCCTGGTGATCAGACTGTACATTGTAACTCCCCCTCCCCTGGTGATCAGACTGTACATTGTAATGCCCCCTCCCCCCGGTGATCAGACTGTACATTGTAACTGTTTAACAAATCATAAGGTTTTTGGGTGTATTTCAGCGAATGGAGTTGGGGATTTGGTCAGGATCAATGGTGTCCTCAATGCTGAGAGATAGAGGCAGATACTTCTCCATCATGTCCTACCATCTGGGAGACCTGTGATTGGCCCCAAATGCATTCTGCAGCCGGACAACCACCCCCAACATACAGCCAATGTCATTAAGAACGATCTTCAGAGTAAAGAAGAACAAGGAGTCCTGGAAGTGATGGTTCGGCCCCCACAGAGCCCTGATCTCCCCATCATGGAGTCTGTCTGGGATTCCATGAAGACACAGAAGGATTGGAGGCGGCCGACACTCACAGATCTGGGCTTCGTTCTCCGAGATGTACAGAGAACAACCGACCTGCCGAGTTCCTTCACTGTGGGCGGGTCTACCTAGAGGGGGGCAAAGGGCGGCCACCCCAAATATTGATTGGATTTCCAGTTCTTCTCTTTTCATTTACTTTCCATTTTGTGAATTGATACAAAATAAACTATTTACACTTCGGTTTGTGAAAGTGTTCTACATGTACACCTTTTTTTCATACCTGCCTAAGATTTTTGCACAGTACTGTATATATATATATATATACACAGTGAAGGAAATGTGTATTTGCTCCCCGGCTGATGCTGAATGTTCGCCCCTCACACAGAAACGATCGGTCTAACAATGGAACGTTCGCCCCTCACACAGAAATGATCGGTCTAACAATGGAACGTTCGCCCCTCACACAGAAATGATCGGTCTAACAATGGAATGTTCGCCCCTCACACAGAAACGATCGGTCTAACAATGGAATGTTCGCCCCTCACACAGAAACGATCGGTCTAACAATAGAACGTTCGCCCCTCACACAGAAACGATCGGTCTAACAATGGAATGTTCGCCCCTCACACAGAAACGATCGGTCTAACAATGGAATGTTCGCCCCTCACACAGAAACGATCGGTCTAACAATGGAACGTTCGCCCCTCACACAGAAATGATCGGTCTAACAATGGAATGTTCGCCCCTCACACAGAAATGATCGGTCTAACAATGGAACGTTCGCCCCTCACACAGAAATGATCGGTCTAACAATGGAATGTTCGCCCCCTCACACAGAAATGATCGGTCTAACAATGGAATGTTCGCCCCTCACACAGAAATGATCGGTCTAACAATGGAATGTTCGCCCCTCACACAGAAATGATCGGTCTAACAATGGAATGTTCGGTGTAACACTGAGAGACAGAATACAACAACAAATTCAGCAGAAATGCGTCTAACAAATGATGACGGATCTGCATGTTCCTGAGGGAAAGAAGGATTCCATCCCCTATCATTCAGCAGGATTTCTGGCTCCCAGGTGTCTCTCATACAGGTAACAAGCTGAGATTAGAAGCAGTCTCTTAAAGGGAGTGCTGCTAATCTCATTGTGTTACCTGTATAAAAGACACCTGTCCACAGGAGCCATCAAACCATCAGATTCCAAACTCTCCACCACGGCAAAGACCAAAGAGCTGTCCAGGGATGTCAGGAACAGGATTGTAGACCTACACAGGGCTGGACTGGGCTACCAAACTATGGCCAAGCAGCTTGGTGAGAAGGTGACAACAGTCGGTGCAATCATTCACAAATGGAAGAAACACAAAACAAGTGTCAGTCTCCCTAGGTCTGGTGCCCCGTGCAAGATCTCACCTCGTGGGGTGTCAATGATCATGAGAACAGTGAGGAATCATCCCAGAACTACACGTGAGGATCTTGTCAATGATCTCCAGGCAGCTGGGACCACAGTCACCAAGAAAACAATTGGTAACACACTACGCCGACAAGGACTGAAATCCTGCAGTGCCCGCACGGTCCCTCTGCTCAAGAAAGCCCATGTCCCGGCCCGTCTGAAGTCTGCACTGAACATCTGAATGAGGCAGAGGAGGACTGGTGGGAAGTGTTGTGGTCAGAGGAGACCAAAATCCAGCTCTTTGGCATCAACTCAACTCGCCGTGTTTGGAGGAGGAGGAATGCTGCCTATGACCCCAAGAACACCATCCCAACTGTGAAACATGGTGGTGGAAACATTCTGCTTTGGGGGTGTTTTTCTGCTAAGGGGACAGGACAACTGCACCGCATCAAAGGGACGATGGACGGGGCAATGTACCATCAAATCTTGGGTGAGAACCTTCTTCCCTCAGCCAGGGCATTGAAAATGGGTCGTGGATGGGTGTTCCAGCATGACAATGACCCAAAACACACGGCCAAGGCAACAAAGGAGCGGCTGGAGAAGAAGCACATTAAGGTCCTGGAGTGGCCTAGCCAGTCTCCAGACCTTCATCCGATTGGAAATCTGTGGAGGGAGCTGAAAGTTCGAGTTGCCAAACATCAGCCACCAAACCTTAATGAACTGGAGAGGATCTGCCAAGAGGAGTGGGCCAAAATCCCTCCTGAGATGTGTGCGAACCTGGGGGCCAACTCCAGGAAACGTCTGACCTCTGTGATTGCCAACAAGGGATTTGCCACCAAGTACTAAGTCATGTTTTGTGAAGGGGATCAAATCCTTCTTTCCCTCATGAACATGCAGATCAGTCATCATTTGTTAGACGCATTTCTGCTGAATTTGTTGTTGTATTCTGTCTCTCAGTGTTACACCGAACATTCCATTGTTAGACCGATCATTTCTGTGTGAGGGGCGAACATTCCATTGTTAGACCGATCATTTCTGTGTGAGGGGCGAACATTCCATTGTTAGACCGATCATTTCTGTGTGAGGGGCCAACATTCCATTGTTAGACCGATCATTTCTGTGTGAGGGGCGAACATTCCATTGTTAGACCGATCATTTCTGTGTGAGGGGCGAACATTCCATTATTAGACCGATCATTTCTGTGTGAGGGGCGAACATTCCATTGTTAGACCGATCATTTCTGTGTGAGGGGCCAACATTCCATTGTTAGACCAATCATTTCTGTGTGAGGGGCGAACATTCCATTGTTAGACCGATCATTTCTGTGTGAGGGGCGAACATTCCATTGTTAGACCGATCATTTCTTTGTGAGGGGCCAAGATTCAGCATCAGCCGGGGAGCAAATACGCATTTCCTTCACTGTATATATACACATATGTTTTGCAGCTCCAGGGGCGGACTGACCATTTTGAAACTCCGGCACTGCCCGAGGGCCCGGGGTCAGTAGGGGGCCCCATGAGATGCCCCTGGTACCTTTTTCATAGGCTTTTTTGAGTTTGGGCAAGGATACAGGGGCCCCATGATCCCCTATTGCCCGGGGGCCCCATGAGTTGTCAGTCCGCCCCTGTGCAGCTCATTTCTATTTTTTAAACACGTTTGCAAGCAAAAAAAACAAAAAAGCAAAAATGGCCGTGGAAGCGAAAGGGTTAAACTGGCTATCAGTCCAGTCCTGGCAGTTGTCTGGAGCAGCAGTCCCACTCACCCCGGTTCACACCAGAAACGCAGTACAGTCCATTTAACATGATTTCCTATGGGACACGTTCACATCTTCGCGTTTTCACCCCGGTGCGTTTTTTGGAAAGGTTCGGGGACTTTCTTGAACGCAAAAATTCACGTTTTTGGTTCTATAGACTTCAACAGAAACGTTGCAGAAAAGCATGTAGTGGACGTTTTTGATGCGTTTTGCATTTTAAATCTGCCTAGCCACAAGGAAAATTTTTAAAAAAAATTTTAAAAAAAGGAAAAAAAAACGCGGCCAAAACGCAATGTAGAAACAGCTCAAACGCAAACTGCATAGGTGTGAACCGCGCCTAAGACTGACCGCGGTACAAGGCCCCATTGAATATGGCCGTCGGTATAGGTGGATTCCATTTTTGGTTCTATAGACTTCAATGGAAATGCTGCAGGAAAGCATATCATGCGTTTTTGCCATGTTTTTGATGCGTTTTGCGCCTGCCTAGCCACAAGAAAATTTGTAAAAATGTAAAAAAAAACTGCAAAAAGAACATGTTAAAAACGCAGGTTTTTGCCAAGTTTTTGATGCGTTTTGAGTTTTAAATCTGCCTAGCAACAAGAAAAATTTTTAAAAATAAAAAAAAAAATGCAACAAGAACGTGTCAAAAATGCAGGTTTTTGCCACGTTTTTGATGCGTTTTGCATTTTAAATCTGCCTAGCAACAAGAAAATTTTTAAAAAATGAAAAAAAAAATGCAACAAGAAAGCGTCAAAAATGCAGGTTTTTGCCATGTTTTTGATGCACTTTGCGTTTTAAATCTGAAAAAAATGTTAAAAAAATGAAAAAAAAAATGCAACAAGGTGTCAAAAAGGCAGGTTGTTGCCACGTTTTTGATGTGTTTTGAGTTTTAAATCTGCCTAGCAACAAGGACAATTAAAAAAAAAATGCAACAAGAATGTGTCAAAAATGCAGGTTTTTGCCACTTTTTTTATGCGTTTTGAGTTGTAAATCTGCCTAGCAACAAAGGAAAAAAATGCAACAAGAATGTGTCAAAAACGCAGGTTTTTGCCACGTTTTTGATGCGTTCTGCATTTTAAATCTGCCTAGCAACAAGAAAAATTTTAAAAATGAAAAAAAAATGCAACAAGAATGTGTCAAAAATGCAGGTTTTTGCCACGTTTTTGATGCGTTTTGCGTTTTAAATCTGAAGAAAAATGTTGAAAAAAATGAAAAAAAATGCAACAAGGTGTCAAAAAGCAGGTTTTTGCCACGTTTTTGATGCGCTTTGAGTTTTAAATCTGCCTAGCAGCAAGAAAACATTTTAAAAAATGACACCCCCCCCCCCGTCGGTTTAGATGTATTGCGGGTAGTCGCGGTCGCAGGTAGGTGTCCGCCGCAGGTCTCCACAAATGGACTGGCACCCCATGGCTGGTATGGAGCTCACATTGAATGGAGCAGACGTTGCGTAGTTTAGCGCGGCTGCGCGTTTCCTGGACAGCGGCGGATATTCACAGATTAATTTTACCGTCGCCCGGAGCGCCTGTTTAGTAAAGTCATCGAACTTCGCGGGAACCGCTGAGACGAAAGTCACAGCCAAGCAGAAAATGGTCCCGACACATGGCGGAGCTCAGCACTCGCCGCGAGGAGTCTCCGCACGCGTCTGCAGACTGATGACAGATAGCGCAAATGTTTCCCGAGCGGTCACTGGTGTGGTGTCTAGACGGGGCGACTTATAGAGGACGCTCGGGATTGGACGGTTTATCGCTCGGCGGGGTAGAACATCTCTTCAGACGCTCCGGGGAATCATCGCTCAGACCCAGGACACACAACACCGATATCATCACCGGAGGGAAACTGTGTGGGTGTCGCTCGCTGTCTCCGCATTACAGGGGGAGACAAAAAAAAGAGTTTATTCCAACCGTCTTTGTTTTCCATTTTTTGGTAAAAAAAATAGCGTTTCCTTGAAATTTAAAGATTTTGCAAATTTTCATCGACATCAACAGTTAGGAGGTTTCAAGGAAAAAACACGCTGAAGGTTGTTGGCAGAATGATTCTCAGACGCACGTTTCATTTTGTGAGTTCGCTCCGGGCAGGGGCGTCCCTAGGCAGGGGCTGGGGGGGGCGCACCGGGTGACACCTACCGCACGGGGGGACACCGGACCCGCTCCACCAAAAGGTAAGTTGTAAAGCAAGCCGACGATCCCCGCAGGATGGATGGGATCTGCAGATTCGGCATAATGGATCGGAGTCCAATCCATTATCCTCCCCAATCCGCAGATCCCATCCATCCTGCGGGGATCGTCGGCTTGCTTTACAACTTACCTTTTGGTGGAGCGGGTCCGGTGTCACCCCCTATAGGCTGCATGCCGATGATCCCCGCAGGATGGATGGGATCTGCGGATTGGGGAGCATAATGGATCGGACGTCAGGTGGTTTTTTGCACCCAAAAATCTATACCTCAGACATGGAAACAAGGCTAAGCAACTCAACTATGCAAGAAAACATAGGAACTGGGGTGCATATCAGGGCCCATCAGTGCCACCTTATCAGTGCAGCCTCATCAGTACCCATCAGTGCAGGCTATCAATGCCCATCAGTGCAGCCTATCAGTGCCCATCAGTGCAGCCTATCAGTGCCCATCAGTGCAGCCTCATCAGTGCCCATCAGTGCAGCCTATCAGTGCCCATCAGTGCAGGCTATCAATGCCCATCAGTGCAGCCTCATCAGTGCCCATCAGTGCAGCCTATCAGTGCCCATCAGTGCAGCCTCATCAGTGCCCATCAGTGCAGGCTATCAATGCCCATCAGTGCAGCCTATCAGTGCCCATCAGTGCAGCCTATCAGTGCCCATCAGTGCAGCCTCATCAGTGCCCATCAGTGCAGCCTATCAGTGCCCATCAGTGCAGCCTCATCAGTGCCCATCAGTGCAGCCTATCAGTGCCCATCAGTGCAGCCTATCAGTGCCCATCAGTGCAGCCTCATCAGTGCCCATCAGTGCAGCCTATCAGTGCCTATCAATGCAGCCTATCAGTGCCCATCGGTGCAGCCTTATCAGTGCAGCCTATCAGTGCCGCCCCATCAGTGCTCATCAGTGCAGCCTATCAGTGCCCATCAGTACCGCCCCATCAGTGCCCTTCAGTGCAGCCTATAATTGCCCATCAGTACAGCCTCATCAGTGCCCATGAATGCAGCCTATCAGTGCCACCGCATCAGTGCAGCCTATCAGTGCCCATCAGTGCTGCCCCATCAGTGCCCATCAGTGCAGCCTACCGGTGCCCATAGGTGCAGCCTCATCAGTGCCCATCAGTGCAGCCTCATCAGTGCCCATCAATGCAGCCTATCAGTACCACCCCATCAGTGCCCATCAATGCAGCCTATCAGTGCCACCCCATCAGTGCAGCCTATCAGTGCCCATCAATGCAGCCTATCAGTACCACCCCATCAGTGCAGCCTATCAGTGCCACCCCATCAGTGCAGCCTATCAGTGCCCATCAATGCAGCCTATCTGTACCCATCAATGCAGCCTATCAGTGCCACCCCATCAGTGCAGCCTATCAGTGCCCATCAATGCAGCCTATCAGTGCCACCCCATCAGTGCAGCCTATCAGTGCCCATCAATGCAGCCTATCAGTACCACCCCATCAGTGCAGCCTATCAGTGCCACCCCATCAGTGCCCATCAGTGCAGCCTCATAAGTGCACAGCAGTGAAGAAGAAATAGTATTTATTTGCAAATTTTCAGAAACTAAGCACAATTTTTTCCCAAAATGTTTGGTCTTTTTTCGTTTTTTTAGCAACTAAATACCCCGAGGTGATTAAATACCACCAAAGGAAAGCTCTGTCTGTCTGTCTTTAAAAAAAAGAGATAAACATTTCATATGGGTAAAGCATTGTATGACGGCGCAATTGCCATTCAAAGTGCGACAGCGCTGAAAGCTGAAAATTGGCCTGGGCAGGAAGGGGGGGGAAGTGCCCGGTAGGGAAGGTAGTTAATGAGACATGAGGGGTCTTTCAGATGGCCGGGGGGCAGTGACACCAGGAAGTGATGTTTTACAGGTCACTTCCAGGTTATTAGCTTGAAGGGGGAAATCAATGAACAGACAATCGCTGATCTCCCTCCCCTCTATCTGGACGCACCCGCCATGCCGGTCCTGGGTCACCTGATGGGCAGGCGGAGTCTGGGAAATATGGCGGGAACGGGTACGGTGGGGTCCAGGCAGTGATTGGGGCGAGAGAGGGCGAGAGAGGGTGAGAGAGGGTGAGAGAGGGCGATCGGACGGCTGCCTGTCCAGTGGCTTCCATCTGACAGCCGACAGTTGACTGATCAGATTCATACAATCTCCCGGCGGAGGTTTTTTCCACACAAATACAGATTTCATTTGGTGGTATTTGATCAACACGGGTTTTATCCTTTGTGATATACACACAAACACACCAAAAATGTTTAAAAAAACCATTTTTTTTTAGTTTCTGCTATAAAACATATCTAATGAAAAATTTTAAGAAATCTAAATTTCTTCATAATTGTAGGCCAAAATGTATTCTGCTACATACATGTCTTTGGTAAAAAAAAATCCCAACAAGTCTTTTCTCTTTTTTCTCTTCTCTCTTGACTCTTTTTTCTTTTCTTTCTTTTCTTCTTTTCTCTTTTTTCTCTTCTCTCTTCTCTTTTCTCTTTTTTTCTTTCAGTCTGTTCTCTCCTCTTTTTCCTTTTCTCCTCTTCTCTTCTCTTTTTTCTCCTCTTCTCTTCTCTTTTTTCTCCTCTTCTCTTCTCTTTTTTCTCCTCTTTATTTTCTTCTCTTTTCTCTTCTCTATTCTCCTCTTCGTTTCTCTTTTCTTTTCTTCTCTTCTCTTTATTTTTCTTCTCTTTTTCTTTTCTTTTCTCTTCTCTTTTTTCTTCTCTTTTCTCTTCTCTCCTCTTTTTTCTTTTCTCCTCTTCGTTTCTCTTTTCTTCTCTTCTCTTTATTTTTCTTCTCTTTTTCTTTTCTTTTCTCTTCTCTTTTTTCTTCTCTTTTCTCTCCTCTCCTCTTTTTTCTTTTCTCCTCTTCGTTTCTCTTTTCTTTTCTTCTCTTCTCTTTTTTCTCTTCTCTTCTCTTTTTTCTTTTCTTCTCTTCTCTTTTTTCTCTTCTCTTTTTTCTTTTCTTCTCTTCTCTTTTTTCTCTTCTCTTCTCTTTTTTCTTTTCTGCACTTCTCTTTTTTCTCTTCTCTTCCCTTCTTTCTTCTGTTTATCTTCAAGGGATTCCCCACATCTTTATCAAGGAGCTGCCGGTCCCTCCCCAGGCAGTTGCCTTTTGATCCATCCCTTCTTCCATCATCAGCCTCAGGACGCACCTCCTGTGTTCACACCACCACCACTCCGGTCACACAGGATCTTCACCATCCCCGAAGAGGCTTGCCGGCTCCCATCCAGGTGCCCCGGTTCCTTGGTCTGCCTTCTCCTCCCATTGCCTATCCTATGGACCATTCCACCCAGTGACTCTTCTCCAATTTTCTGTGTTCTAAGTCAGTTCCCTTTTCTCCTTCCACTACACCCCATATCACCATCCCAGTCTATGTCGTGTGAGCGCTGAATTTTTGTTCATTATCTAATGATCATTGCATGTATCACTCTTTTTTCTCTTCTGTCTTTTGTTCTCTTTTTTTCTTCTCTTTTTTTTCTCTTCTCTTTTTTCTTCTTTTTTATCTTCTCTTTTTATCTTCTCTTCTCTTTTTTCTTCTCTTTTTTTCTTCTCTTTTTTCTTCTCTTCTTTTCCTTCTCCTTTTACTTCTCTTTTTTTCTTCTTTTTTCTCTTCTCTTTTTTTCTTCCTTTTTCTTCTCTTCTCTTTTTTTTTTCTCTTTTTTTCTTCTCTTTTTTTCTTCTCTTTTTTCTTCTCTTCTTTTCCTTCTCCTTTTTCTTCTCTTTTTTTCTTCTTTTTTCTCTTCTCTTTTTTTCTTCCTTTTTCTTCTCTTCTCTTTTTTTTTTCTCTTTTTTTCTTCTCTTTTTTCTTCTTTTTTCTCTTCTCTTTATTTCTTCTCTTTTCTCTTCTCTTTTTCCAACTCTTTTCTCTTCTCTTTTTCTTCTCTTCTCTTCTTCTTTTAGACTCCTGACATCTCCCCTGAGCCCTAAAAAAATTGTAAAAAGAAATATTAAAACTGCTGTCACCAGTGGCGGAGCTACCATGGTCACAAAGGTCGCACTTGTGACTGGGCCCTAGCATTCTGCCACTGGGCTCAGAAGGAAGGGCCCCAGCCGGGGGTCAGGGCCCGGAAGGTTCTAGTTCCGCCACTGCTAGCAGACCAGACACTCGATAACAACAAAAGCTCATACATGTCAGTGTTTATGGGTGGCCCACCCTTAGTCAGGACGCCGAGCGTTTTTCAGATGACCTTCATTATGATGAAACCAGTCTAGTCGGTGGATCAGTGTTTGGCCGGACTGGACTTCTGGGTTACCACGTTCCTGGTTCCTGCTGGACCACTTCACGGACTATTTGGATCACTACTTCCTCAGGGGGAATCCTAATCTGGATTGACTTCCTCACAATTACATTAACCTGGAAAGACTCTAAACAACCTAAACGCATCTAAACTCGCTTAAGCGCCGGGCGCATCAAACACTTGGGCGTTCATTCATTTCAATGGCTAGAATAATATCATATTCTGGCCAATGAAATAAGGGTCCAAGCGCTTAGCATGCTTGCAAAAACGCGGCTTTAGGTGCATTTTTGATGCCACTTTTCTCCTGCCAAAAGCATTATGAAGAGCACCCGGCATGCATGAGGCTTTCCAATGTCATTTTGTCCCTTCATGTCTGTCGGATGTCATGTAGAGCTCCGTCGTCGTCGCCCTTGTGCAGACCTCGCTGTGTCCAGCATGTTCCTATTCCCAGGCCACAATGTGCGGCTGTCAGGGTGAAAACGTCTCTCCTGTCCCGATGACAGACAGTCTGGAGCGGACAGAAGGGGGTTTGTGATCCTGAGATATAGATAGAAGCGGAGGCTCTGTTGGCTCTCAAAGAACCAGAAGCAGATTTTATCAGGAGGGTTACATTGTCGCTGTCCGCGGTGCTGATCAGAGGCCCTCCGCTGTACAGAATCCCCCCCCCCCACACTAGAACCCCTCCATCCTCCCAGACACACTCCATTCACAAAGCTGGAGAAACATAGAAGATGAACGGCAGAGAATAGACAAAAGCTCATTCAGTCTGCCTCAATTTGTTTTGTTTTTTGTATTTTGAGCTTCTTTTTGGTAACTTTTTTTTTTGTCTGTACAACTGGGGGGGTTTATGGTGGGGAAGGACCTGGGCGGGTCAATGGTGGAGAAGGATCTGGGGGGGGGGTCAATGGTGGAAAAGGATCTGGGGGGTCAATGGTGGAGAAGGATCTGGGGGGGGGGGTCAATGGTGGAAAAGGATCTGGGGGGTCAATGGTGGAGAAGGATCTGGGGGGGTCAATGGTGGAGAAGAATCTGGGGGTTCTGGTAGATCACAAGCTTACTAATGGCAGCAATGCCAAGCTGCGGGTTCTAAAGCGAGCAAAATCCTCTCTTGTATTAGGAGAGGTATAGACTCCAGAGAGAGAGAAATCCCCCCCCCCCCCCCGGTACAAATCATTAGTAACACCTCATCTGGAATATGCAGTTCAGTTTTGGGCTCCAATTCACAGAAAGAACATTGGGGAACTGGAGAAAGTACAGAGAAGGGCAACCAAACTGATAAGAGGCATGGAGGAGATCAGCTATGAGGAAAGATTAGAGGAACTGAATGTATTCTCTACTGAGAAGAGGAGATTAAGGGGGGATATGATCTCCATGTATAATACATAAGGGGGGATATGATCTCCATGTATAATACATAAGGGGGGGATATGATCTCCATGTATAATACATAAGGGGGGATATGATATCCATGTATAATATATAAGGGGGGATATGATATCCATGTATAATATATAAGGGGGATATGATCTCCATGTATAATACATAAGGGGGATATGATCTCCATGTATAATACATAAGGGGGGATATGATCTCCATGTATAATACATAAGGGGGGATATGATCTCCATGTATAATACATAAGGGGGGATATGATCTCCATGTATAATACATAAGGGGGGGATATGATCTCCATGTATAATACATAAGGGGGGATATGATCTCCATGTATAATACATAAGGGGGGATATGATCTCCATGTATAATACATAAGGGGGGATATGATCTCCATGTATAATACATAAGGGGGGATATGATCTCCATGTATAATACATAAGGGGGGGATATGATCTCCATGTATAATACATAAGGGGGATATGATCTCCATGTATAATACATAAGGGGGGATATGGTCTCCATGTATAATACATAAGGGGGGGATATGATCTCCATGTATAATACATAAGGGGGGATATGATCTCCATGTATAATACATAAGGGGGGATATGATCTCCACGTATAACACGTAAGGGGGGGATATGATCTCCATGTATAATACATAAGAAGGGATATGATCTCCATGTATAATACATAAGGGGGGATGTGATCTCCATGTATAATACATAAGGGGGGATATGATCTCCATGTATAATACATAAGGGGGGATATGATCTCCATGTATAATACATAAGGGGGGATATGATCTCCATGTATAATACATAAGGGGGGATATGATCACCATGTATAATACATAAGGGGGGATGTGATCTCCATGTATAATACATAAGGGGGGATATGATCTCCATGTATAATACATAAGGGGGGATATGATCTCCATGTATAAATACATCAGTGGTTCATATAGTGAACTCGGTGTAGTTATTCCCCCTGAGGTCATCACAGAGGACAAGGGGGCGCTCTTTACATCTGGAGGAAAAGAAATGTAATCTCCAAACATGGAAAGGTTTCTTCACAGTAAGAGCTGTGAGAATGTGGAATAGACTCCCTCCAGAGTTGGTTGTGGCCAGCTCAGTGGATTGCTGTAGGAAAGTCCTGGATTCTTTCTTGGATACACAGAATATAACTGGATATAACATTTATAGGTGAAGTTGATCCAGGGAATATCCGATTGCCTCTCGGGGGATCAGGAAGGAATTTTTTCCCCTGCAGGAGCAAATTGGATCGTGCTTTGCTGGGTTTTTTTGCCTTCCTCTGGATCAACTGTGGGTGTAGGATTATAGGTTTTTTTTTATGGTTGAACTGGATGGACTTTTGTCTTTTTTCAGCCAGACTAACTATGTAACTATGTAAGATCTCTGTTTTTCCCGAGCATGCTTGAATCCTTGCAGAGGATCTTCATTTTCAGACATGTGACACCAAACTTCAAATCTCATTGGACTCATCTGAAAATAGAACAAAAAAATATTGAGAATAAGACCTTAAGGCCTCATGCACACAGTTTTGCCGTCTCTCCTAGACGCCTTTCCTCCAGGCAGCAGCGTGTTGGCAGAAAACAAAACGCTTGACGTTTATAAACGTGTGCAATGCATTGAGGCGCGTTTAGGCGTTAGGTGTGAATTAATTTCATTGGCCAGGATAATAATTTAGTCTGGTCATTGAAATCAAAAGTTGGTGAAAAAAGGCTTCAGGTTTTTCACCTCCATGCAGGGGCGGACTGACAACTCATGGGGCCCCCGGGCAATAGGGGATCATGGGGCCCCTGTGACCTTGCCCAAACTCAAATAAGCCTATGAAAAAGGTACCAGGGGCATCTCATGGGGCCCCCTACTGACCCCGGGCCCTCGGGCAGTGCCCGAGACTCCAAATGGTCAGTCCGCCCCTGCCTCCATGCATTCTATGACACCTGTCTACTGACAAGTCAAAGCTACATAATAGATCCAGTATGAATATATATATATATACATTGTATCTCTTTTTACTTCCGATTGTCTTATGAAAAAAAAAAATCAGAACAAAATCTGAGGCGCGTTTATCAGTATCATCTCAGTTTTCCTCCATTTCCACCCTGCGCTCCTCGGATCAGCTGGCGGCGGCTCTGATCTAACCGTAAGTGACTGGTTTATTACACAGATGTACCTCGGCGCTGACTTCATACACAACGTGTCACAATTTTGCTGCCTGGAAATTGAATTTTACTTTTTCCAGTTTAAAGCCTTTGAAAAATGACTTGCGGGGCTTTGAGACCAATGATTTCCTGAGTAATGGCGCTGAACTGGACCCTTTCTGGGTCGCCGCGAGCCGCTGACAGGTACGGGGATGTGATGCCTGTCACTTCGCGGCGCTCTCTCTCTCGCTCTCTCTCTCCTTTTGCTTTTCAGGGAAATATTTCAGCTGTGAAATCAGCAAAGAAAATGAATAGATCGTTTATATCGCACCCGGGAGGCGAATCGGTTAGCGAGGTTTGTGTCAACGTTAGAAGCATTGTGCCAGAAAACACCGACCACTGTGATATCTGCAGGAAAATCCTGAATTATATCTACAATGAGCATTGAGGTCAAAGAAACTGTGCCGGCCTCCATATTATGTACAAAGGACAATACATTATAGGAGATCATCTACATCCGAAACAAATCTTCTCTGCCGGAGGACTCCGCTCCTTCCTCTATAACTCCTCTCCTGAAATACTCTGCACTGCTGGAGGACTCCGCTCCTCCTCTATAACTCCTCTCCTGAAATACTCTGCGCTGCCGGAGGACTCCGCTCCTTCCTCTATAACTCCTCTCCTGAAATACTCTGCGCTGCTGGAGGACTCCGCTCCTTCCTCTATAACTCTCCTCTCCTGAAATACTCTGCTCTGCTGGAGGACTCCGCTCCTTCCTCTATAACTCCTCTCCTGAAATACTCTGCACTGCTGGAGGACTCCGCTCCTTCCTCTATAACTCCTCTCCTGAAATACTCTGCGCTGCTGGAGGACTCCGCTCCTTCCTCTATATCTCTCCTCTCCTGAAATACTCTGCGCTGCCGGAGGACTCCGCTCCTTCCTCTATAACTCTCCTCTCCTGAAATACTCTGCACTGCTGGAGAACTCCGCTCCTTCCTCTATAACTCTCCTCTCCTGAAATACTCTGCGCTGCTGGAGGACTCCGCTCCTTCCTCTATAAATCCTCTCCTGAAATACTCTGCACTGCCGGAGGACTCCGCTCCTTCCTCTATAACTCTCCTCTCCTGAAATACTCTGCGCTGCTGGAGGACTCCGCTCCTTCCTCTATAACTCCTCTCCTGAAATACTCTGCGCTGCTGGAGGACTCCGCTCCTTCCTCTATAACTCTCTTCTCCTGAAATACTCTGCACTGCTGGAGGACTCCGCTCCTTCCTCTATAACTCTCCTCTCCTGAAATACTCTGCACTGCCGGAGGACTCCGCTCCTTCCTCTATAACTCTCCTCTCCTGAAATACTCTGCGCTGCTGGAGGACTCCGCTCCTTCCTCTATAACTCCTCTCCTGAAATACTCTGCGCTGCTGGAGGACTCCGCCCCTTCCTCTATAACTCTCCTCTCCTGAAATACTCTGCGCTGCCGGAGGACTCCGCTCCTTCCTCTATAACTCTTCTCCTGAAATACTCTGCGCTGCTGGAGGACTCCTCTCCTTCCTCTATAACTCCTCTCCTGAAATACTCTGCACTGCTGGAGGACTCCTCTCCTTCCTCTATAACTCCTCTCCTGAAATACTCTGCGCTGCTGGAGGACTCCGCTCCTTCCTCTATAACTCTCCTCTCCTGAAATACTCTGCACTGCTGGAGGACTCCGCCCCTTCCTCTATAACTCTCCTCTCCTGAAATACTCTGCACTGCTGGAGGACTCCTCTCCTTCCTCTATAACTCTTCTCCTGAAATACTCTGCGCTGCTGGAGGACTCCGCTCCTTCCTCTATAACTCTCTTCTCCTGAAATACTCTACGCTGCCGGAGGACTCCGCTCCTTCCTCTATAACTCTTCTCCTGAAATACTCTGCGCTGCTGGAGGACTCCGCTCCTTCCTCTATAACTCCTCTCCTGAAATACTCTGCTCTGCTGGAGGACTCCGCTCCTTCCTCTATAACTCTCCTCTCCTGAAATACTCTGCACTGCTGGAGGACTCCACTCCTTCCTCTATAACTCCTCTCCTGAAATACTCTGCGCTGCTGGAGGACTCCGCTCCTTCCTCTATAACTCTCCTCTCCTGAAATACTCTGCACTGCTGGAGGACTCCGCCCCTTCCTCTATAACTCTCCTCTCCTGAAATACTCTGCACTGCTGGAGGACTCCTCTCCTTCCTCTATAACTCTTCTCCTGAAATACTCTGCGCTGCTGGAGGACTCCGCCCCTTCCTCTATAACTCTCTTCTCCTGAAATACTCTACGCTGCCGGAGGACTCCGCTCCTTCCTCTATAACTCTTCTCCTGAAATACTCTGCGCTGCTGGAGGACTCCGCTCCTTCCTCTATAACTCCTCTCCTGAAATACTCTGCTCTGCTGGAGGACTCCGCTCCTTCCTCTATAACTCTCCTCTCCTGAAATACTCTGCACTGCTGGAGGACTCCACTCCTTCCTCTATAACTCCTCTCCTGAAATACTCTGCACTGCTGGAGGACTCCGCTCCTTCCTCTATAACTCTCCTGAAATACTCTGCGCTGCTTGAGGACTCCGCTCCTTCCTCTATAACTCCTCTCCTGAAATACTCTGCGCTGCCGGAGGACTCCGCGCCTTCCTCTATAACTCTCCTCTCCTGAAATACTCTGCGCTGCTGGAGGACTCCGCTCCTTCCTCTATAACTCCTCTCCTGAAATACTCTGCGCTGCTGGAGGACTCCGCTCCTTCCTCTATAACTCTCCTCTCCTGAAATACTCTGCACTGCTGGAGGACTCCTCTCCTTCCTCTATAACTCCTCTCCTGAAATACTCTGCACTGCTGGGGGACTCCGCTCCTTCCTCTATAACTCCTCTCCTGAAATACTCTGCACTGCTGGAGGACTCCGCTCCTTCCTCTGTTACTCCTCTCCTGAAATACTCTGCGCTGCTGGAGGACTCGGCTCCTTCCTCTATAACTCTCCTCTCCTGAAATACTCTGCACTGCTGGAGGACTCCTCTCCTTCCTCTCCTGAAATACTCTGTGCTGCTGGAGGACTCCGCTCCTTCCTCTATAACTCCTCCCCTGAAATACTCTGCGCTGCTGGAGGACTCCGCTCCTTCCTCTATAACTCCTCCCCTGAAATACTCTGCGCTGCTGGAGGACTCCACTCCTTCCTCTATAACTCTCCTCTCCTGAAATACTCTGCACTGCTGGAGGACTCCGCTCCTTCCTCTATAACTCCTCCCCTGAAATTCTCTGCGCTGCTGGAGGACTCCGCTCCTTCCTCTATAACTCCTCCCCTGAAATTCTCTGCGCTGCTGGAGGACTCCACTCCTTCCTCTATAACTCTCCTCTCCTGAAATACTCTGCTCTGCTGGAGGACTCCTCTCCTTCCTCTCCTGAAATACTCTGCTCTGCTGGAGGACTCCTCTCCTTCCTCTCCTGAAATACTCTGCTCTGCTGGAGGACTCCGCTCCTTCCTCTGTTACTCCTCTCCTGAAATACTCTGCGCTGTTGGAGGACTCCGCTCCTTCCTCTATAACTCCTCCCCTGAAATACTCTGCACTGCTGGAGGACTCCTCTCCTTCCTCTCCTGAAATACTCTGCTCTGCTGGAGGACTCCTCTCCTTCCTCTATAACTCCTCTCCTGAAATACTCTGCTCTGCTGGAGGACTCCTCTCCTTCCTCTATAACTCCTCTCCTGAAATACTCTGCGCTGCTGGAGGACTCCTCTCCTTCCTCTATAACTCCTCTCCTGTGTTGTGTGTTGTACAACTTTATCATAAAGTAATTAATTTTCAAAGTTCGCTGAAACTTCTCAGTTTTACTTTCATCATATAGCTCAGCTCCCCCCACCAGCAGTGACCTTTATAGTCTTCCAGCCTTGTAAGCACTAAAACAAACACAGACCAAAGAACAGCATGAAGTGAGACTTCTCTGATTTCATTGAGAATTGTTGGGATGAATTATTCCACAGTGCCTGCAGCTTCAGAGGTCAGTGACGGCTTATTTTAGAGCTGGTTATGAATATCCAAATACTTGAATGTCCATCACCTGGCCACAGTTTTACTTTAAGGTAAACTGAGTGAATGTTAGAATTTGATGGCTGGCTGTCATAGACTGCTAGTTGGTTTCCTTTGTTGGTTGGCAATGCTCTTTGAAATATCGTCCATCTACAGTGGGATCTTGGCGTCCCAAACCTCCTAAGCTCAGGCTGTTCAATTAGTTCAACTTACAAAATAGAATGCAACTATTGAGACTCCATTTTGGAGGAGGTTGACTGCATCCCTCTGGACAGGAATTTATTAGCTAACCTTCTCTACTATGGGATGATCCCAAATGTTCTGGTGATCTTTCCCTCCATTTATTCCTTCTTTCTCTTTCCCGTAACCCTTCGTTTCACCGCTCCATGACATGACCCACATTCCCCGGGGTTAATCTTAAGGACCATGTTCTGACGCCTGTAAAACCAGGGTTATTCTCAATACCCTATAGCACCCTATCCTCTAAATTTAACCCATTGTCCCACATCTACATTTGCAAATGGCAGGTGGACTTGGGGATCGAGTTCGATCAAGAGGCTGGACCTGTATTTAGAAAAAATCTAAATCATGTTCATGTGTTGCATTAGCGGTCTAGACTATTTCCATAGTTCTACTTAGGTGGTCCATGGTTTCAAACCACCTGCCCCATGTCCAGCAATCGCATTTCATCACATATGATGGTGATGTCCTATTGTCCATAGATTCTACGTAACCTCTTTCATTGACCACTTCCCATGAACAGGGGCATATTTACCACAAGGCAAACAAGGCACTTGCCTAAGGCAGCATTTTTCAGGGGGGCAACACCTCTCCTCAGAGGAAGGGATGAAAGTACGGACAAGCGCGCCATGGGAACCAGGTGGGATCCAAGAGAGGCTGTGGGCTTCTTGATGGTGTATGTAGAGTGTGACTCTCGTTCCCAGGGCTGTCTGGAGCTTTGAAGGTGAGTGTCTTTCTTCTATCGCCAGGTGGGGGTTAGTGGAAGGCTCTCCCGAGTGGGGGGTAGGGGTGTTTTTGGTCAATGTCAGGCTCTCTCCGTGGCAGGGGGAGGGAGTGGGGGGGTGTTGGTCGTTGTCTGTTGGGGCAGACTATTTTTGTGTTGCCTAGGGCAGCACAAAACCTAAATACGCCACTGCCCATGAAACCCAGTGAAGCACTTCTAAACTTAAAATCTGATGGTGTGTGCAAACACCAATTTTTATTTATTGATCATGTTCTGATGGCTGTGACACCAGGGTTAATCTCAATACCCTATAGCACCCTACCCTATAGCACCCTACCCTTCCCACAACTACATTTGCAAATGGCAGGTGGACTTGGGGATCAAGTCTGATCAAAGGGCTGGATCTGTATTTAGAAAAAAATCTAAATCATGTTCATGTGTTGCACAAGCTGTCTAGACTATTTCCATAGTTCTACTTAGGTCATCCATGGGTTCAAACCACCTGGCCCATGCCCAGCTAGCACATTTCATCACATATGATGGTAATGTCCTATTGTCCAGAGATTCTACGCAACCTCTTTCATCGACCACTTCCCATGAAACCCAGTGAAGCACTTCTAAACTTAAAATCTGATGGTGTGTGCAAGCACCAATTCTTACTTATGGACCATGTTCTGATGGCTGTGAAACCAGGGATAATCTCAATACCCTATAGCACCCTACCCTCTAAATTTAGCCAATTGTCCCACATCTACATTTGCAAATGGCAGGTGGACTTGGGGATCAAGTTCGATCAAGAGGCTGGACCTGTATTTAGAAACTAACGAAATCTTGTTCACGTGATGCATTAGCTGTCCATAGTTCTTCTTAGGTGGTCCATGGTTTCAAACCACCTGGCCTATGTGATCCCTGGACCCTGGCCATACCCTTACCTGTTTCCATGGCTGATAAGAAGCAAGCACATTTCATCACATATGATGGTAATGTCCTATTGTCCAGAGATTCTACACAACCTCTTTCATCGACCACGTCCCATGAAACCTAGTGAAGCACTTCTAAACCTAAAATCTGATGGTGTGTGCAAGCACCAATTCTTACTTATGGACCATGTTCTGATGTCTGTGAAACCAGGTAACACTGGAAATGGAAGGCAGAACTTCAGGGCACTATGCCTAAGTTTTGCAAAATATGGGAACCATGGTAGGAAGGGAGGAGGGAAAGATGGTAGGAACGAAGGAGAGGATAGTTTGAGGGACACTGGAAAAACAGGATTGTGGGAAGAAAGGAAACAAGAATGGTTCCAAGCCACCTGGCCAGCACGATCCCAGGCCTTCACCTACCTGTACATTTTGTCATATATGTTGGTCATGTCCGCTTGCACAAAGATTCTGGATATAATTTTATGCATTCTGTTTTAATGACCACTTCCCATGAAATCTAGTGAAGCAGTTATAAACTTAAAACCTGATGGTATTTCCAAGCACCAATTCGTACTTATGATCCATGTTCTGATGGCTACGAAGCAGGCAACCACTAAGGCAAGGCTTTCTGAATCCATTAATGTAGCTGAAGTTAAAAGTAGGTAACAATGGCCAACAATTAACATAAAATTGATGGCAAAACTAAGTTTTCAAAAGTCTGGGACCCATGGAACTCACATTTCCTGCCAAATGGCTTTGACCGGCAAGTATTTAACCTTTGATAAGCTGGTCAAGTCGATTTTTATTTGCAACTGCTAACAACCTTCTCTGGTCCCTTCTCCACTATTTTTGGAACTTCACCCAAACCTTTTTTCGTCTCCCAGAACACCACCCTTCCTTCCCCCTACACTTTCTCCAAATGAAAGCTATTACCCTCTTTACCTTAATCTCCTCCTTATTCCTTCCTTCTGCTTAGGTTGAGTTGTGTACTTTTCAGCTATGCCTATAAAGCCTAATTAATGGTTGTATCTCTTAAGATATTATTCTAATGGCGCAACTACTGTCTATCATGACAATTCAATCTTTTTACTTTTGCAAAGTTTCTAAGAAACAGATTGACCAACAAATAGCATCCATCTCTACCTAAAAGGTATTCTTTATCTTCTAAAGCTCTTTTGTTTCTCGGAAGGCTTGAAGTTCACATTTGTGTCCTGCAGATCCTTCTCATTTCTGGCTTGAGTCAGGTTACATTCAATGGCTTTTTTTTATGTACCCCAGAACAGCTCAGGATCATTGTGGTGAACGTTCGGAAATTCCTGATACTTGAATGTCCATCACCTGGCCACAGTTTTACTTTAATGTAAACTGAGTGATATTTCAGAACAGTTGTAGAGTTCGTCCATCTGCAGTGGGGTCTTGGTGTCCTAAACCTCTTAAGCTCTTATCAGTCTGCTCAAATGGTTCAACTTACAAAATATAACTGACTTACACAAGTTGCTCAAAGCTCTCTTGTTTCTCAGATGGCTTTAAGTTCACATTTGTGTCCTGCAGATCCTTGTGGAATCCTTTTCTCACATACAGTGATGTCACTGTTGGTCTCCACACCTTGCCATGGCTGTTCTGTCCTGATCCGGAGTCACCTGACCACTCCTGCCCTCGGGCTCCAACCTTTCATTTGTTTTTTTCAAGCTGACTTCTCATTTCTGGCTTGAGTCAGGTTACATTCAATGACCTTTATTTGTACCCCAGAACAGCTCAGGACCATTGTTGTGAATGTTCGGAAATTCCTGATACTTGAATGTCCACCACCTGGCCACAGTTTTACTTTAATGTAAACTGAGTGATATTTCAGAACAGTTGTAGAGTTTGTCCATCTGCAGTGGGGTCTTGGTGTCCTAAACCTCTTAAGCTCTTATCAGTCTGCTCAAATGGTTCAACTTACAAAATATAACTAACCTACACAAGTTGCTCAAATCTCTCTTGTTCCTCAGATGGCTTGAAATTCACATTTGTGTCCTGCAGATCCTTGTGGAATCCCTTCCTCACATACAGTGTTGTCACTGTTGGTCTCCAGACCCTGCGATGGCTGTTCCGTCCTGATCCGGAGTCATCTGACTGCTCCTGGCCCTCAGGCTCCAACTTTTTTTTTGTAATTTCCAAACTGACTTCTCATTTTTGGCTTGAGTCAGGTTACATTCAATTACTTTTTTTTTGTGCCCCAGAACAGCTCAGGACCATTGTTGTGAATGTTCAGAAATTCCTGATACTTGAATGTCCATCACCTGGCCACAATTTTACTTTAATGTAAACTGAGTGATATTTCAGAACAATTGTAGAGTTCGTCCATCTACAGTGGGGTCTTGGAGTCCTAAACCTCTTAAGATCTTATCAGTCTGCTCAAATGGTTCAACTTACAAAATATAACTAACTTACACAAGTTGCTCAAAGCTCTCTTGTTTCTCAGATGGCTTTAAGTTCACATTTGTGTCCTGCAGATCCTTGTGGAATCCTTCCCTCGCATGAAGTGATGTCACTGTTGGTCTCCAGACCTTTCCATGTTCCATGGCTGCTCCGTCCTGATCCGGAGTCACCCGACCGCTCCTGCCCTCAGGCTCCAACCTTTCATTTGTTTTTTTCAAGCTGACTTCTCATTTCTGGCTTGAGTCAGGTTACATTTAATGGCTTTTTTTATGTACCCCAGAACAGCTCAGGATCATTGTGGTGAACGTTTGGAAATTCCTGATACTTGAATGTCCATCACCTGGCCACAGTTTTTCTTTATTGTAAACTGAGTGAATTTCAGAACAGTTGTAGAGTTCGTCCATCTGCAGTGGGGTCTTGGTGTCCTAAACCTCTTAAGCTCTTATCAGTCTTCTCAAATGGTTCAACTTACAAAATATAACTGACTTACACAAGTTGCTCAAAGCTCTCTTGTTTCTCAGATGGCTTTAAGCTCACATTTGTGTCCTGCAGATCCTTGTGGAATCCCTTCCTCACATACAGTGATGTCACTGTTGGTCTCCACACCTTGCCATGGCTGTTCCGTCCTGATCCGGAGTAACCTGACCGCTCCTGCCCTCGGGCTCCAACCTTTCATTTGTTTTTTTCAAGCTGACTTCTCATTTCTGGCTTGAGTCAGGTTACATTCAATGACCTTTATTTGTACCCCAGAACAGCTCAGGACCATTGTTGTGAATGTTCAGAAATTCCTGACGCTGTGACTATGAGTGCCCTTCCTGGGAATCCCGAGATCAGGTCGGAGGCGGTGTGTGCCGGCTGTGGGGTACGCTGCACTTTCTGCTGAACAATCGCTATGTCGATACCTTACAATTATTATTATTATACAGTATTTATATAGCGCCAAAGCAGGGGTGGACTGACAACTCATGGGGTCCCCGGGCAATAGGGGATCATGGGGCCCCTGTGTCCTTGCCCAAACTCAAAAAAGCCTATGAAAAAGGTACCAGGGGCATCTCATGGGGCCCCCTACTGACCCCGGGCCCTCGGGCAGTGCCTGAGTTTCCAAATGGTCAGTCCACCCCTGCGCCAAAGGGTTTGCTCAGCGCTGTACAATAGCGGGGGGGGGGGGACAGAACATGAGACAATACAGTAACAATACAATACACGAGGGGTTCGAGGGCCCTGCTCTTTCGAGCTTACAATCTAGGAGGGAGGGGATAGTGGTACAGGAGGAAGTGGCTGTGGGGGATGGAGTGGTGGGAGGAGTGGAGGAGATCGGTTGTTAGGTGAGGGTTGGGTAGGCTTCCCTGAAGAGATGGGTTTTCAGGGTGCGCCTGAAGGTGAGGAGGGTAGGTGACAGTCTGATGGATTGGGGTAGGGAGTTCCAGAGGATCGGGGAAGTCCTGGAGAAGTCCTAGAGTTGAGCGTGGGAGGAGGAGACAAGGGAGCTACAGAGAAGGAGGTCCTGTGAGGAGCGAAGGGCACCGGTAGGGTGGTATTTGGGTATCAGGTCGGTTAGGTAGTTTGGGGCGGCGTTGTGAATGGCTTTGTAGGTCAGAGTTAGTCATTTGAATTTGAATCACAATAAATGAATCCTTTACAATATCACGCATTATAATGGCATGTTCCTGCCTATTATACATAAATACAATGTTCTGCATATTTCTGTTACATTGTAACCGTATTCCATAACAGCTCACTAACCGCAGTCAAAGGACTCATGGTTCTTTCTGATTATTTAGGCCATTGCTTAGGGAACAGGCCTCCAATAAGAGGATTCCCTAAGCGTCACATGACCAGTAGCATTGGTTAGTAAGCCTCTCCATTGCATGTCAAGTTAGCCATGATGGAAACAGAGAATGGGCAAACTAGCCATACAATTGCATACTGGCTGCTCTTATGATGTACGCATGACATCTTGGCAAAGGGGATACTCCGTAGAATACCTGTTGTTCTTCCAAAGATGATTAACTTCCTTCATTGGGCCACTAAATGACCAACAGACACCTGGGAACATCTGACCATAACACCTATGTGAGCTTGTTGGACATCCCATTCCAAACCATAGTCATTAGTGTGGCATTGCTCCCCCCCCCCCCCCCCCCAATCCTCACTTGTGGTTAAAGCAGCCTCCATTCCTCTGGGTAGGGAGACTTTCTACAAGATTTTAGAGTGTGTCTATGGGAATTTGTTCTCATTCTGTCAAAAGATCATTTGTGAGGTCAGGTACTGATGTTGGTCGAGATGATATTGGCTGACATTGGTTGAAAAGACTTGGCTCATAATTGGTGTGTTTTTAATATAAGTCCAAAGGTGTTTAATATCATTGTGGTCGGTTACCCCAGACCATGCTGGTCGAAGAATGACTTTATAGACTTGGTTTTGCGCACAGGGACAAAGTCACGCGGGACCAGAAAAAAAAAGATCTTCCCCAAACAGAGGTGCATGAATGTCTAACATGTCTTTTCAAGCTGTAGTATCAACAGTATCCTCCACTATAAAAAATTGAACTTGGTTGTTTGAATGGGTGTTCATATACATTTTTGGCCATATACACTCACCAGCCACTTTATTAGGTCCACCTTGCTAGTATCGGGTTGGACCCCCCTTTGCCTTCAGAACTGCCTTAGATCTCCGTGGCATAGATTCAACAAGGTGTTGGAAACATTCCTCAGAGATTTTGGTCCATACTGACATGAGTTACTGTTGTCTTTCTGTCTGTTATGGAGATTAACCTCTCCAAAACCAAGCTCCTCGTCTTTCCCCCTGCCCACGCGCCCCCCCCCCCCCATCCTATCCCTCACTACCAACAACACCACCATCAATCCCGTCCTGCAAGCCAAAGTCCTTGGTGTCATTCTGGACTCAAACCTTTCCTTCCAACCTCATGTCAAATCACTTACAAACACATGCAGACTCCACCTCCGGAACATCGGCAAGATACGCTCCTTCCACACCCCAGACACCACTAAACTACTCGTACACTCCCTGATTATCTCACGCCTTGACTACTGCAACTCCCTCCTCACCAGCCTACCCCAGTGCAGGGTCTCCCCGCTTCAGACCATCCTGAACTCAGCGGCCAGACTCATCCACCTCACCAGCCGCTCCACCTCTGCCACCCCCCTCTGCCTCTCCCTCCACTGGCTCCCCATTGCCCAATGCATCAAATTCAAACTACTAACTCTGACCTACAAAGCCATTCACAACACTGCCCCTAACTACCTCACCAACCTGATTCCCAAGTACCACCCTACCCGTACCCTTCGCTCTTCACAGGACCTCCTTCTATCTTGCCCCCTGGTTTCCTCCTCCCACGCACGACTGCAAGACTTCTCTAGGTCCTCCCCCATCCTCTGGAACTCACTACCCCAATCCATCAGACTGTCACCTTCCCTCCTCACCTTCAGGGGTAAGCTTCCCACCTCTTCAGGGAAGCCTACCCTTCCCTCACCTAACAGCCGTTCTCCTTCATTCCTGCCACCACTCCATCCCCCACAGCCATTTCCTCCTGTACCACTACCCCCTCCCTCCTAGATTGTAAGCTCGAAAGAGTAGGGCCCTCTAACCCCTCGTGTGCTGTTTGTTGTTGCTGTTCTGTTTCTTGTATTGTCCCCCCCTCTATTGTACAGCGCTGAGCAAACCCTTTGGCGCTATATAAACTCGATGTAATAATAATAATAATAATAATCCGGAACCAGTCTGCCCATTCTCCTCTGACCTCTGACATCAACAAGACATTTTCCTCCACACAACTGCCACTCACTGGACACTTTATTTTTTTCGGACCATTCTCTGTAAACCCTAGAGATGGTTGTGCTTGAAAATCCCAGTAGATCAGCAGTTTCTGAAATACTCAGACCAGCCCATCTGGCACCAACAACCATGCCACATTCAAAGTCACTTAAATTCCCATTCTTCCCCATTCTGATGCTCGGTTTGAACTTCTGCAAGTCGTCTTCACCATGTCTAGATGCCTAAATACATTGAGTTGGTGCCATGTGATTTGCTGATTAGTAATTTGTGTTACCAAGCCGTTGATCAGGTGTTTGGCCGGTGAGTGTAAGTAGGTATGATAGTCTGTTGTCTACATACTTTGGTAATAGAGTATAGATTATTATTATTATACAGGATTTATATCACACCAACAGTTTGCTCAGCGCTTTACAAAATGAAGGCGGACATTACAGTTACAATACAATTTGGTACAAGAGGACACAGAGGGCCCTGATCCTGAGAGCTTACAATCTAGGAGGAAGAGTTGAGTGATACAAAAGGTAATAGCTGTGGGGGGGGGGATGAGCTGATGGAGGAAATAAATGGCGGTTTACTAGGTAGCAACAGGATAGACTTCTTTAAAGAGAAAGGTTTTCAGGGATTGTCTAAAGGTGAATAGATTACGAGACAGCCAGACAGATTGGGGTAGAGAGTTCCATAGGATGGGAGAAGCTCAGGAGTCCTGGAGGTAAGCATGGGAGGAGGTGATACGGGAACTAGAGAACAGAAGGTCTTGGGAGGATCGAAGAGAGCGGTTTGGTCGATATTTTGAGACCAGGTTGGTGATGTAGCTGGGGGCAGAGTTGTGGATGGCTTTGTAAGTTGTTGTTAGTATTTTTAATTTTATTTGTTGAGCAAAGGGAAGCCAGAGGAGGGATTGGCAGAGAGGGGTGGTGGACACTGAGTGGAGGCCTGTGGAGGGATTGGCAGAGAGGGGTGGAGGACACTGAGTGGAAGCCAGTGGAGGGATTGGCAGAGAGGGGTGGAGGACACTGAGTGGAGGTCAGTGGAGGGATTGGCAGAGAGGGGTGGAGGACACTGAGTGGAGACTAGTGAAGGGATTGGCAGAGAGGGGTGGAGGACACTGAGTGGAGGCCAGTGGAGGGATTGGCAGAGAGAGATGGAGGACACTGAGTGGAGGCCAATGGAGGGATTGGCAGAGAGGGGTGGAAGACACTGAGTGGAGGCCAGTGGAGGGATTGGCAGAGAGGGGTGGAGGACACTGAGTGGAGGCCAGTGGAGGGATTGGCAGAGAGAGATGGAGGACACTGAGTGGAGGCTAGTGGAGGGATTGGCAGAGAGGGGTGGAGGACACTGAACATTTGGTAAGGTGGATGAGTCTGGCAGCAGTATTCATTATAGACTGGAGGGGGGAGGGCCTATGTAAAGGTCAGTCAATGAGGAGGGAGTTGCAGTAGTCGAGTCGAGAGATGACCAGGGAGTGAATTAGGAGCTTTGTGGTATCATTGATTTAAAAGTGGGGGTATTCTGGAGATGTTGCAGAGGTTGAGGTGGCATGATTTGGACAGGGATTGGATGTGGGCCATCTACTCTCTCTTACCTGTGATGGTCAATCTGGCCAAAGATGATCCACCCAGAAAGTCATGGTCAACTGCTCCGCTCTGCTCTCCATTAACATACCAAACCACAAGTGGAGTCACACTTCTAGAGTTTTCCTGTCAATCAGAAGAACGCAAACCTAAAGAAAGTTTCTCAGAAGGATTCCCCCGGCAGGTTCGGAGAAAGACCAGCCAGCAACTTGTAGAACTTTATGGTTGCTTGTATCTTCTGCTAAAAAGCTTCTAAGGCACAACATGGGGATTCCTTTATCCCATGAGGAAGCTTTATTCATGAGTGTACTATCTATGGCCATTGTTCACCAGACAACCCAGATCCTTTAAGGAATCACCCACTAGCAGATCGGCAAAGCTCACTTCCACAATATTAACACCAAACCTTTGTGTATTTTAGGCCTGTATTGGGTGTCTTATGTTGCATTCTTTTGTACTTCGAAATAAAACGCGTTCTTCAGTTCGATCGGCTGAGATTCTGTTTTGTTACGAGACTCTCAATGAGACAGCGATCAATAATTGGTTTCAGTGTTAATTATTATAATGCCAATTTGTTTACACTGCGGGATTATCGCTGATCTTTTAGTGTATTGAAGTCTCAAGATGTGTCAAGAACACTTAATATGAATGTACAGAGAACGTCTATTATAGAGTGCAGAGCGTGCCGTCCCGTGTGGAGTCACAACCACCAGATCAGGATTTATCTGTCCAACCACAGAGGGATCTCTTCATAGCAAATATAGGAGAACCAAAACTGTTCAGAGAAACAAACACACAGCAACTGTTCCCTGTATCACTGGATACAAGGGAAGGAAGGAAGGAAGGAAGGAAGGAAGGAAGGAAGGAAAGGAGGAAGGAAGGAAGGAAGGAAGGAAGGAAGGAAGGAAAAGAAGGAAGTAAAGATAGTATGCTGGGAGGAGAATGGATAGAAAGGACTGAGAGGAAAGAAGGGAGGGACTGGAGGGAGGGAGGGAGGAAGGAAGGAAGGAAGGAAGGAAGGGAGGGAGGGAGGGAGGGAGGGAGGAAGGAAGGAAGGAAGGAAGGAAGGAAGGAAGGAAAGAAAGGTAGGATACTGAAAGAATGTATAGACAGAAAAGGAAGGTAGGAAGGAAGAAAAGGAGGGAATAAAGATAGGATACTGGGAGGAGAATTGATAGGAAGGAAGGAAGGAAGGAAGGAAGGAGAAAAGATAGGATGCTGGGAGGAAGAATGGACAGACGGTGTTGAGAAGAAGGAAGGAAGGAAGGAAGGAAGGAAGGGATGGAAGGAGGAAGGAAGGAGGAAGGAAGGAAGGAGGAAGGAAGGAAGGAAAAGAAGGAAGTAAAGATAGTATGCTGGGAGGAGAATGGATAGAAAGGACTGAGAGGAAAGAAGGGAGGGACTGGAGGGAGGGAGGGAGGAAGGAAGGAAGGAAGGAAGGAAGGGAGGGAGGGAGGAAGGAAGGAAGGAAGGAAGGAAGGAAGGAAGGAAGGAAGGAAGGAAGGAAAGAAAGGTAGGATACTGAAAGAATGTATAGACAGAAAAGGAAGGTAGGAAGGAAGAAAAGGAGGGAATAAAGATAGGATACTGGGAGGAGAATTGATAGGAAGGAAGGAAGGAAGGAAGGAAGGAGAAAAGATAGGATGCTGGGAGGAAGAATGGACAGACGGTGTTGAGAAGAAGGAAGGAAGGAAGGAAGGAAGGAAGGAAGGGATGGAAGGAGGAAGGAAGGAGGAAGGAAGGGAAGGAAGGGAAGGAAGGAAGGAAAGGAGGGAATAAAGATAGGATACTGGGAGGAGAATGGAAAGGAAGGAAGGAGGGAAGGAGGAAGGAAGGAAGGAAGGAAGGAAGGAAGGAAGGGAGAAGATAGGATGCTGGTAGTAAGAATGGACAGACGGTGTTGAGAGGAAGGAAGGAAGGAAGGGATGGAAGGAAGGAAGGAGAGGGAGGAAGGAAGGAAGGAAGGAAGGAGGAGGAAGGAGGAGGAAGGAAGGAAGGAAGGAAGGAAGGAAGGAAGGAAGGAAGGAAGGAAGGAAGGGAGAAGATAGGATGCTGGTAGTAAGAATGGACAGACGGTGTTGAGAGGAAGGAAGGAAGGAAGGGATGGAAGGAGGAAGGAAGGAAGGAGAGGGAGGGAGGAAGGAAGGGATGGAAGAAGGAAGGAAGGAGAGGAGGAGGAAGGAAGGAAGGAAGGAAGGAAGGAATGAGAAGGAGGAAGGAAGGAAGGGATGGAAGAAGGAAGGAAGGAAGGATACTGGGAAAAGAATACATCTCCAGGAATCTGCAGAGGAAGCGACCATTTCCATTCCAGAAACCAATAAATGAGCATTATGCGGAGGAAAGGAGGACTTTGTGTGATTTGTCCTGCGCCGGCTCGGAGAGAACATTTGGACAAAAGGGTCGTTCCAAAAATAGAGAGAAGAGCTTGGATTACCACCTACGAAGGGTATGCCCATTTCTGCCGGTATAATTACATCCTCGTAACCTGAGCCCGGCGCACATTTACAAGGGCAGTGATAAGCAAACTCACACGTACAATAGTGACGGCTACAAGGTCACCCGACTACCGGGACGGATCGCTCACCTCTGCAGCAATGACATCATTTAATGAGGGACAGCAAAGTGCTGCAGCTATGAGCAAAGGGCAGTGACCACCAACAACCAATCAGAAATCAGCTTTTTATTTGTCTACAGTAAATTCAGATCTGATTAATTGTCATTAGTGATAAGGGAATCACAGAAACTATAAAACTTGTAACTGTTACTTTAGGATTTAGTGGATTCTGAGGAGTTAGACCTCTTTGATGGTCTTTCCTATGTATCGGAGACTCTGTTGGTGAGGATTGCTGAGTTCCCAGGTCTGTACACCTGCTGTGCCCACCCTGAGGGGTTCCCACCATCCCTGTGCTGAGTTCTCAGATCTGTACGCCTGCTGTGCCCATTATGAGGGGTTCCCATCATCCCTGTGCTGAGTTCCCGGGTCTGTACACCCGCTGTGCCCATTATGAGGGGTTCCCACCATCCCTGTGCTGAGTTCCCGGGTCTGTACACCCACTGTACCCATTATGAGCGATTCCCTCCATCCCTGTGCCAAGTTCCCAGGTCTGTACACCCGCTGTGCCCATCCTTAGGGGTTCCCACCATCCCTGTGCTGAGTTCTCAGATCTGTACGCCTACGGTGCCCATTATAAGGGGTTTCCACCATCCCTGTACCAAGTTCCCGGGTCTGTACACCCGCTGTGCCCATTATGATGGGGTTCCCACCATCCCTGTGCCGAGTTCCCGGGTCTGTACACCCGCTGTGCCCATTATGAGGGGTTACCACCATCCCTGTGCCGAGTTCCCGGGTCTGTACACCCGCTTTACCCGTTATGAGGGGTTCCCACCATCCCTGTGCCGAGTTCCCGGGTCTGTACACCCGCTTTACCCGTTATGAGGGGTTCCCACCATCCCTGTGCTGAGTTCCCGGGTCTGTACACCCGCTGTGCCCGTTATGAGGGGTTCCCACCATCCCTGTGCCGAGTTCCTGGGTCTGCACACCCGCTGTGCCCATTACGAGGGGTTCCCACCGTCGCTGTGCCAAGTTCCCAGGTGGGGAAACTGAATGGAAGGAAGGTAGAAAGGTTAGAAAGAGTGGCTATTGAATAGAAGTCTTCTCAGCAGTTTGGAGCGTGGATATGTTAGGTGATGAAGAGATTGGATGGAAGGACGTTGGGCAGGTTGGAGGATGGAAAAAGTATAAAGGGGATATGGGCAGTTTAGAAAGTGGGATAATATGGTGGGGTTATGGTGTATTTAGGGGGGGGGTTACGATGTATTTAGGGAGGGGTTATGGTGTATTTAGGGAGGGGTTATGGTTGTGACCTGCACCTTGATATATAGTGAGCTCTATAGGCAGGCAGAAGTATCATTATTGCACATATCACTGGAAATGAGCATCAGGCAGTCTTCAATATACAGTCAGGTCCATAAATATTGGGACATGGACACAATTCTAACATTTTTGGCTCTATACACCACCACAATGGATATGAAATGAAACGAACAAGATGTGCTTTAACTGCAGACTTTCAGCTTTAATTTGAGGGTATTTACATCCAAAGCAGGTGAACGGTGTAGGAATTACAACAGTTTGCATATGTGCCTCCCACTTGTTAAGGGACCAAAAGTAATGGGACAGAATAATAATCCTAAATCAAACTTTCACTTTTTAATACTTGGTTGCAAATCCTTTGCAGTCAATTACAGCCTGAAGTGTGGAACGCATAGACATCACCAGACGCTGGGTGTCATCCCTGGTGATGCTCTGCCAGGCCTCTACTGCAACTGTCTTCAGTTCCTGCTTGTTCTTGGGGCATTTTCCCTTCAGTTTTGTCTTCAGCAAGTGAAATGCTCAATCGGATTCAGGTCAGGTGATGGACTTGGCCATTGCAGAACATTCCACTTCTTTGGTGTCTTTTGCAGTCTGCTTTGGGTCATTGTCCATCTGCACTGTGAAGCGTCCAATGAGTTGTGAAGCATTTGGCTGAATATGAGCCGATAATATTCCCGAAACACTTCACAATTCATCCGGCTGCTTCTGTCAGCAGTCACATCATCAATAAATACAAGAGAAGCAGTTCCATTGGCAGCCATACATGCCCACGCCATGACACTACCACCACCATGATCACTGATGAGGTGGTATGCTTAGGACCATGAGCAGTTCCTTCTCCATCCTCTTCTCTTCCCATCACTCTGGTACAAGTTGATGTCGGTCTCATCTGTCCATAGGATGTTGTTCCAGAACTGTGAAGGCTTTTTTACATGTCGTTTGGCAAACTCTAATCTGGCCTTCCTGTTTTTGAGGCTCACCAATGGTTTCCATCTTGTGGTGAACCCTCTGTATTCACTCTGGTGAAGTCTTCTCTTGATTGGTGACTTTGACACACATACACCTACCTCCTGGAGGGTGTTCTTGATCTGGCCAACTGTTGTGAAGGGTGTTTTCTTCACCAGGGAAAGAATTCTTCGGTCATCCACCACAGTTGTTTTCCGTGGTCTTCCGGGTCTTCTGGTGTTGCTGAGCTCACCGGTGCGTTCCTTCTTTTTAAGAATGTTCCAAACAATTGTTTTGGCCACGCCTAATGTTTTTGCTATCTCTCTGATGGGTTTGTTTTGTTTTTTCAGCCTAATGATGGCTTCACTGATAGTGACAGCTCTTTGGATCTCATCTTGAGAGTTGACAGCAACAGATTCCAAATGCAAATAGCACACTTGAAATGAACTCTGGACCTTTTATCTGCTCCTTGTAATTGGGATAATGAGGGAATAACATACACCTGGCCACGGAACAGCTGAGAAGCCAATTGTCCCATTACTTTTGGTCCCTTAACAAGTGGGAGGCACATATGCAAACTGTTGTAATTCCTACACCGTTCACCTGATTTGGATGTAAATACCCTCAAATTAAAGCTGACAGTCTGCAGTTAAAGCACATCTTGTTCGTTTCATTTCAAATCCATTGTGGTGATGTATAGAGCCAAAAATGTTAGAATTGTGTCCATGTCCCAATATTTATGGACCTGACTGTATTGAAAATGGGTCAGAATGACGTAAATTTGTCTGATAAAATTTACAAAAATTGATCTAAATCATGCTAACGTAACAGAGGGCTTCTGAGCAGGGGCGTATTTACCACAAGGCAAACAAGGCATTTGCCTAGGGCGGCATTATTTAGGGGGAAGAAGGGATATATACGGCATGGGGACCAGGTGGGGTCCGAGAGAGGCTTCAGGCTGCTTGATGGTGCAGGTAGAGCCCAACTGTTGTTCCCGGGGATGTCCAGAGCTGTGAAGGTGCGTGTCTTTCTCCCTGTCGCTGTTGGGGGGTGTTAGTGGAAGGCTCTCTTGGGTGGGGTGGGGTGGGGTGGGATGTGGGGCAGGGACGTTGTTGGTCACTCTCAGGCTCTCTCCCGAGCCTGACAGTGGGGGGGGGGGGTGTCTGGTGCTGGTAGGTATGAGGCTCTCTTTCTGCCGGGGACGGGGGTGTCCAATTTTTGTGTTGCCTAGGGCAGCATGAAACCTAAATACACCACTGCTTCTGAGGACCCTCCTTATCTCAGTCCAGAAGAGACCCACATGGATGGGCAGGGGTATTGTTGGGCTCTCTCCTCGGTGGGTTGGGGTGTCTGGTGTTGGTCGGTGTGAGGCTCTCTCTCTTCTGGGGGACAGGGGTGTCTGATTTATGTGTTGCCTAGGGCAGCATGACACCTAAATACACCACTGCTTCTGAGGACCCTCCTTATCTCAGTCCAGAAGAGACCCGCATGGATGGGCAGGGGTGTTGTTGGGCTCTCTCCTTGGTGGGTTGGGGTGTCTGGTGTTGGTCGGTGTGAGGCTCTCTCTCTGCTGGGGGACAGGGGTGTCCAATTTTTGTGTTGCCTAGGGCAGCATGAAACCTAAATACACCACTGCTTCTGAGGACCCTCCTTATCTCAGTCCAGAAGAGACCCACAAGGATGGGCAGGGGTGTTGTTGGCCTCTCTCCTCGGCGGGTTGGGGTGTCTGGTGCTGGTAGGTATGAGGCTTTCTCTCTGCCGGGGACGGGAGTGTCCAATTTTTGTGTTGCCTAGGGCAGCACGACACCTAAATACACCACTGCTTCTGAGGACCCTCCTTATCTCAGTCCAGAACAGACCTGTATGGATAGGCAGGGGTGTTGTTGGGCTCTCTCCTTGGTGGGTTGTGGTATCTGGTGTTGGTCGGTGTGAGGCTCTCTCTCTGCTGGGGGACGGGGGTGTCCGATTTATGTGTTGCCTAGGGCAGCACGACACCTAAATACACCACTGCTTCTGAGGACCCTCCTTATCTCAGTCCAGAACAGACCTGTATGGTCATAATTCCTTTTATTGGGCCGTATTTCTCTAGTAGAGCGATAAACCGTCTCATTCCTCCTGTGTACACTTTATTTTCAATTTTCATCCCCCGAAGATCTCTCTGTCTCTTCACTTTAAACATTCTTTAAACCGCAGTCTGCCGCTCACAGTAAAACGGAAGGTCGACTTAACAGGTTGTCGGGAACGGTGTAGAGTAATTACGCTGCCCGCAGGGCGTCCTGGGGAGAGTTTAGTGGTTTTGTGGTTTATTACTCACATAAAAAGACTACCGTCTTGATACAATAGATTCCTCCAGTTAGCTGTCCCCGAGGAGCCGGCGTGCACAGGTCTCCATAAAACGTACAGAACAAAACAAAACACTTCCATTCCCCGGTGTGAGAGTCTCCTGGCTGATCGCTTTCACTTCTGGACGAGAGACTCTTCGCATTCTCCATCGGGGATTCCGCAACGCTATAAAACCTTTTCCGTCTTGCCGATAACCAATTAAAGTGGACCTGTCACAAGTCTGTAGGATTTAATTCCTGATATGTTACAATACACTACACCACTATCATTTTTTAGAACAGCTCCACCTATTATCATTAAGTACCAGTTGGTGATTTGGCCTAGGCTGAGATGATGTCATCAGTCTGCTGCAGGCAGGAGGAAGCATTTCCTCAGTCTCCTCTCCTCCAGTGATTAGGTTGCAACATTGTAATTTTGTATCAATTACAAGATGAGAAGCTTCAGGAGGGTTGATATTTCCAGCTCCCTCTCTTCTAGGAGGAACCTTCCACAAGAATGTGGGGTGAGCCTGAAGGAAGTTGTGTCCATTCGACCAGCATCAGTTGGTGACTTGGCCTAGGTTGAGAGGATGTCATCAGTCTGCTGCAGGCAGGAGGAAGCATTTCCTCAGTCTCCTCTCCTCCAGTGATTAGGTTGCAACATTGTAACTTTGTATCAATTACAAGATGAGAAGCTGCAGGAGGGTTGATATTTCCAGCTCCCTCTCTTCTAGGAGGAACCTTCCACAAGAATGTGGGGTGTGCCTGAAGGAAGTTGTGTCCATTCGACCAGCATCAGTTGGTGACTTGGCCTAGGTTGAGAGGATGTCATCAGTCTGCTGCAGGCAGGAGGAAGCATTTCCTCAGTCTCCTCCCCTCCAGTGATTAGGTTGCAACATTGTAATTTTGTATCAATTACAAGATGAGAGGCTGCAGGAGGGTTGATATTTGCAGCTCCCTCTTTTCTAGGAGGAACCTTCCACAAGAATGTGGGGTGTGCCTGAGGGAAGTTGTGTCCATTCAGCCAGCATCAGTTGGTGACTTGGCCTAGGTTGAGATGATGACATCAACCTGCTGCAGGCAAGAGGAAGCATTTTCTCAGTCTCTCCTCCAGTGATTAGGTTGCAACATTGTAACTTTGTATCAATTTCAAGAGGAGAGGCTGCAGGAGGGTTGATATTTGCAGCTCCCTCTATTCTAGGAGGAGCCTTCCACAAGAATGTGGGGTGTGCCAGAGGGAAGTTGTGTCCATTCAGCTAGCATCAGTTGGTGACCTTGCCTAGGTTGAGATGATGACATCAACCTGCTGCAGGCAGGAGGAAGCATTTCCTCAATCTCCTCTCCTCCAGTGATTAGGTCGCAACATTGTAATTTTGTATCAATTACAAGATGAGAGGCTGCAGGAGGGTTTATATTTCCGGCTCCCTCTCTTGTAGGAGGACCTTCCACAAGAATGTGGGGTGTTCCTGTGGGAAGTTGTGCCCATTCAGCCAAAAAGAAGATTTTGGAGGTCAGGTAGTGATGCTGGATGAGACGACCTGGCTCACTAAGGAGTTCAGTAGGGCTGAGGTCAACTTCTTCACACCATAACCATCAGACCACGCCGTTGTGGAGCTTGCTTCACTCTTCTGAGAAGACTTCCCACAAAATTGTAGAGTATCTGTGGGAATTTGTGTCCCATCAGCCAAAGGAACATTCGTGGGATCAGGTACTGATCCTGGATGAGAAGACCTGGCTCAAAATCAGCACTTCGATTCATCCCAAAGGTGTACAATAGAGTTGGGATCAGGGCCTTGTGTGTTGACTATTCAAGTTCCAGGTAGTGATGTTGAATGAGAAGACCTGGCTCACAATTGGCATTCCAATTTATCCCAAAGGTGTTCAATACGGTGGAAGTCAGGGTTCTGTGCAGGATACGTGAGCTCCTCCACACCATGCCCATCAAACCTTGCTATTATGGAGCTTGCTTCACTCTTCTGAGAAGGTTTCCCACAAAATTTTAGAGTGTCTGGGAATTTGTGTCCCATCAGCCAAAGGAAGTTTTGTGGGATCAGGTACTGATGAGGGTTGACAAGAGCTGGCTCACAATCGGCACTCTATTCATCCCAAAGGTGCCCAGCAAGGTTGAGGTCAGGGCCTTGTGTGTTGTCCATTTGAGTTCCTGGTAGTGATGTTGGATGAGAAGACCTGGCTATCAGCTGGCAATCCAATTTATCCCAAACGTGTTCAGAAGGGTTGAGGTCAGGGCTCTGTGCAGGACACTTCAGTTCCTCCATACCACACCCACCAAATCACACCATTATGGAGCTGGCTTCACTCTTCTCAGAAGGCTTCCTGCAAACATTTAGAGTGTCTGTGGGAATTTGTGTCCAATCAGCCAAAGAAACATTTGTAAGGTCAGGTACTGAGGCTGGATGAGAAGACCTGACTCATAATCAGCACTCTGATTCATCCCAAATGTAGGGTTGAGGTCAGGGCTCTGTTTGCTGACTACTTGGGCTTGTCCATACTGAATGGGTCAAACAATGTCTTTATGGAGCTGGATTGTACACAGAAACACAATCATGCTGGAAGAGAAGAGCGCCTTCCCCAAACTGTACTTAATAGGAGCTTGTTGGAATTCCTATTCCAAAACCATGGCCATCAATATGGAGTTGACCTCCTTTGTGGCTGTAACAGTCTCCATTCTTCTGAGAAGGCTTCTGTCAGGGATCCCTCCGTGCAGCCGTGCGACGGCGCCGGATCCCCTCAGGCCGCGATGGTGTGAGTGCACATGCGCTCCCTTTTACTTGATTTGCTCGTTTGATCCTGACCCGGCTTGTCTGACTCTGCTGCACCTACTTACCTGTATCTGCACCCGGCCTGCATCCTGGTCACCACCATACTTACCTGCTGCTGCACCCACGGTCCTGCACCCAGCCTGCATCCTGGTCACCACCATACCTGTCTGCTGCCGCATCCATGCTCCTGTGTCCTTTCCCAGTCTGCATCCTGATTGCCGTCATACCTGCCTGCTGCTGCACCTACGTTCCTGCATCCGCACCTGGCCTGCATCCGGATCTCCTGGGTCTTCGCCTAACTGCCACCAGCTCCAGACCTACCCGGCACTTGTGCCACTCCTGGCTCTGCGCCCTCTGTTCCCACTATCAGGGGCTCCGAGCAGGAGTAGTAAGAGGACGCCTCCTCTCCACATCAGGCTCCCCAACCAGGTACGTGACAGCTTCCAAATGATTTTGAAGGGTCTACAGCAGGGGTGGACTGACAACTCATGGGGTTCCCGGGCAGTAGGGGATAATGGGGCCCCTGTGTCTTTGCCCAAACTCAAAAAAGCCTATGAAAAAGGTACCAGAGGCATCTCATGGGGCCCCCTACTGACCCCGGGCCCTCGGGCAGTGCCTGAATTTGTAAATGGTCAGTCCACCCCTGGCCTACAGTATATGAAAAATGTGCTCATTTTTGAAGTTAGGGATTGATGTAGGATGGGAAAACTTGGCTCAAAATCGACGTTCCAATTTATCCCAAAAGGTGTTTAGTAGGGTTCAAGTTGGGGAACTGTGTAGACCACTCATGCTCCTCATCACCAAACTGGTCAAACCATGTCTTTATGGCTTAGCTAGCTTTGTACACAGGGGCACAGTCATGGTGGAACAGAAAAGGGTCTTCACCAAACTGTTACCACAAGGCTGGAAGAGTACAATTGTCTACAGTGTCTTTGTATGATGTGGTATTACCAGGACCCTTCACTGGAGACACCTGAACTCCATCATCTGAAGTAGATTTCTGAAACTTCTGGCCATTAAGGTAGGTGTGATGGTCAGGTGTGAACATAGCAAATGATGGCATATTATACTGACTTAGGAGTCCAAGGCAGCTCACAGACTTCAGGCATGTGTTAGAAGAAGCTGAAAACTGAAGACCTGGAAAATGTAGTCTTGCAAGACCATACGGTGATGGAGCAAGGATGGCTGAACGCGGAAGAGAAGACTTTATGGGTTATTGTTGGACATTATGAATTTGATGTTGTTTCTCTCACTGAAGCTCACTCTAATCTCCCCCGGGGCTTCTGATTGTCTCCCAGCCGATGATCAGGAATGGAAATGAGAAGTTTCTGAAAGAAATTCCGATTATTTCCCAGACATGTTTGTTTTTCAGTCTCTTCTTGGATGGCGAAGTCACGTGCCATCTGCCTTTTCCTTTCATCCTCTCTCTGGTTCCCCATTTACCTTGTATCGTCAGGTCTTTGATAGGTCCCTGAGCTCGCCCTGCAGTGCATTTAGCAATTTAACTAATGGTGAAGGGATACAGTGTTTCTCTGGCTGCGTGACAGAACGCGCTCTCACAAGACGTCTCTCCCATTTGCAGACAGACGACTTCCTCCACGCTTCAGGCACGGACCGGATTCTTCCCTGTCATATTTTCCTGCAGTTTGCTTAAAGTAGAACTCTGGGCTCTCCTTCAGCCTTCAACAGCTGTACCGGCTCCTCTCCTTCAGCCTTGCACAGTTGTACCGGATCCTCTCCTTCAGCCTTCAACAGCTGTACCGGATCCTCTCCTTCAGCCTTGCACAGTTGTACCGGATCCTCTCCTTCAGCCTTCAACAGCTGTACCGGATCCTCTCCTTCAGCCTTGCACGGTTGTACCGGATCCTCTCCTTCAGCCTTGCACAGTTGTACCGGATCCTCTCCTTCAGCCTTGCACAGTTGTACCGGATCCTCTCCTTCAGCCTTCAACAGCTGTACCGGCTCCTCTCCTTCAGCCTTGCACGGCTGTACCGGCTCCTCTCCTTCAGCCTTGCACGGCTGTACCGGCTCCTCTCCTTCAGCCTTGCACGGCTGTACCGGCTCCTCTCCTTCAGCCTTGCACGGCTGTACCGGCTCCTCTCCTTCAGCCTTGCACGGCTGTACTGGCTCCTCTCCTTCAGCCTTGCACGGTTGTAACGGCTCCTCTCCTTCAGCCTTGCACAGTTCTACTGGCTCCTCTTCTTTAGCCTTCAATGGTTGTACCGACTCCTCTCCTTCAGTCTTGCACGGTTGTATCGGCTCCTCCCCTTCAGCCTTCAATGGTTGTATAGGCTCCTCCCCTTTAGTCTTGCACAGGTGTACCGGCTCCTCCCCTTTAGTCTTGCACAGGTGTGCCAGCTCCTTCCCTTCAGTCTTGCACGATTGTATCGGCTCCTCCCCTTTAGCCTTCAACGGCTGTACCGGATCCTCTCCTTCAGTCTTGCATGGTTGTACTTGCTCCTCCCCTTCAATCTTGCACAGGTGTACTGGCTCCTCCCCTTCAGTCTTGCAGAATTGTATGGGCTCCTCCCCTTCAGTCTTGCACAGGTGTATTGGCTCCTCCCCTTCAGTCTTGCATGGTTGTACCGGCTCCTCTCTTTCAGCCTTCAATGGTTGTAACGGCTCCTCCCCTTCAGTCTTGCAGAATTGTATGGGCTCCCCCCCTTCAGTCTTGCACAGGTGTATTGGCTCCTCCCCTTCAGTCTTGCAGAGGTGTACCGGCCCCTCCCCTTTAGTCTTGCACAGTTGTGCCGGCTCCTCCCCTTCAGTCTTGCAGAATTGTATGGGCTCCCCCCCTTCAGTCTTGCACAGGTGTATTGGCTCCTCCCCTTCAGTCTTGCAGAGGTGTACCGGCCCCTCCCCTTTAGTCTTGCACAGGTATACCGGCTCCTCCCCTTCAGTCTTGCACAGGTGTATTGGCTCCTCCCCTTCAGTCTTGCAGAGGTGTACCGGCCCCTCCCCTTTAGTCTTGCACAGTTGTGCCGGCTCCTCTCCTGGTCTGAAATGTCTTCCTCTGATATCACCGCACACTGTGAGCTTCTCACCATGTGCATTAGAAGCTGCAGCCAGTCAGATAGCGCTCATTTCCTGGCTGGAGGACGTCCAGCATCATCTAGCGCTTTCCCCCAGCTTAGCTCCCCCCCCCCCCCAAAACGCATTGCATTTTATACCAAATGAATTGCTGTGTTTGCGCCATCCTGCTTTTCTTCTTTTGTAGTTGCTATGGGATTTCCCCATCTGAGGGGGGCTGCACCATTCCTGGTGGAACTTCCATGTCTGGCCTCTTCTGGCAACAGCAGTTTTCTGAGTGCTGGGAGTGACAGTTGTTTTTTATCCCTTAGATGCTGAGCGCACACAAATACGCGGCCTCTGGGCCTTGACGCAGAGCGGCCGCATACTTGCGTACCATTTGAAAATACATATGTGCTGAGAGCGCGCGGCCTGCGCATATGTCCGTGACGCACGGAAAGGTCTCGATCTCCCCTTGCGATCGGGACCTTTTCCGATCATGTGACCGCCGTGACAGCGAATCAAACCCCGCCCCGCCTCCCGGCTTCTGAAACCTCTTAAAGGGCCGGGGGGCGCCGGCGCAAAGGGGTTAAGGTTCAGCATCACATGAGAGCATGTGGGGTGCCTAGGAACGCCCACGCCTCCGGATTGAGCCATCCGTCATTTTTAGCTTCTCATAACTCCTTCCAAAAAGCCATCCCACTGCTTGCATTAGGACTGAGGGCTCTCGAGAGGAGTAGCTACAGTGATTTCCGTACAGAACCCTGCTGGTCCCTCCCACCAGCCACGATCTGTCTGCATTGCATAGAGAAGCACAAAGACCCAGTTGTGACATCACTGGCATTAAAGAAGGTGTATCATTTTAAAAGAAATAAAGGTTTTGATGACGCCAGCAGATCGATACAAGTAGTAGGAGTACATAGAGTACATAGAAATGGACCCTGTGGAAGGATTTGCCCGGCAGTACCTGGACCTTCACAGTACCAGCAGCAATGCTTGGTCAAGAACACCCCCCCCAGCTACTGATTGGATGCTAATGGAGCAGCAGAAGACTGTTTATTCTACTCCCTTACCTCTGCAGGTTCACATACGGTATGTTCTGTAGCAGAGCTCAGACTGGCTGCCAGAGCCGGCCCTCCTTGTTTGCCTAATGACAGGTCCTCTTTAGTTTTCTAAGTGCTGTAAAGTACTGGAGGTACTGCAAAATGAGGTCCCTGTACAGGCACCCCAAAACCCGGCTGGAGGGGTCTCCCCAGTCCCAGTGACACCAAAGTATTTCTGTGAGCTGAGAGGCAAAGGCATGCTATCCTTAGTCTACTCTCCCCCAGTGATCAGACTACGAGATTGTAGGCCTAGGCAAATATCATCAGTCGGCCGCAGGCAAGAAAAAGCATTTCCTCAGTCTCCTCTTCCTCAGTGACTTTTTCTAGACTGAGATGATGTCATCGGTCTGCTGCAGGCTAGAAGAAGTATTTCCTGAGTCTCCTCTGCTCCAGCAGACTGAGATGATGTCATCAGTCTGCTGCATACAAGAAGAAGCATTTCCTCAGTCTTCTGTCCCCAGGTACTTTTCCTAAACTGAGATGATGTCATCAGTCTGCTGCAGGCAGGAGATGGTATAATATCCTTAGTCTACTCTCCCCCAGTAATCAGACTACAAAATTGTAGACCTTAGGTAAATATCATCAGTCGGCCGCAGGCAAGCAAAAGCATTTGCTCAGTCTCCTCTCCCTCAGTGACTTTTTCTAGACTGAGATGATGTCATCGGTCTGCTGCAGGCTAGAAGAAGTATTTCCTGAGTCTCCTCTGCTCCAGCAGACTGAGATGAGGTCATCAGTCTGCTGCATACAAGAAGAAGCATTTCCTCAGTCTTCTGTCCCAGGTACTTTTCCTAAACTGAGATGATGTCATCAGTCTGCTGCAGGCAAGAAAAAGCATTTCATCAGTCTCCTCTTCCCCATCAACTTTTCCTATACTGAGATGATGTCATGAGTCTGTTGCAGGCAAAAATAAGTATTTCCTTAGTCTTCTCTTCCCCAGTGACTTTTTCAATGCTGCGATGATGTAATCAGTCTGCTGCAGGCAAGATAAAGCATTTCCTCAGTGAGGTTTCCAGACTGAGATGATACCATCCATCTGCTGCTGGCTAGAAGAAGTATTTCCTCAGTCTCCTCTACCCCAGCAGACTGAGATGATGTCATTGGTCTGCTGCATACATTCTTAAGTCTTCTCTTCCCCAGCGACTTTTTAAATGCTGAGATGATGCCATCAGTCTGCCGTAGGCAAGAAAAGGCATTTCCTCAGTCTCCTCTTCCCTGGTGACTTTTCCCAGACTGAGATGATGCCATGAGTCTGCTGCAGGCAAAAAAGAAGCATGTCCTAAGTCTCCTCTTCCCTGGTGACTTTTCCCAGACTGAGATGATGTCATACGTCTGTTGCAGTTGAGGAGTATTTCCTCAGTCCCCTCTTCCCCGGTGACTTTTTCTAAACTGAGATGATGTCATCAGTCTTCTGCAGACAAGAAGAAGCAGTTCCTCAGTCTCCTCTCTGCCAATGATCACACTGCACCATTGTAACCTTGAGGTGGGAGGTTGCAGCAGAGGCTGATTTGTGTCAGACATTTGTGAACACAGAAAAAAAAAACTACACAGGTGCCAGGATTTCCATGACTGTGTCATCTCTAAGCCAACATTTCAGTCCGGGATGTAGATGGTGATGCTCGATGATGCCTGAACAAAGATGGCTCTGTCCCTGGAGAGAAAAGTCGATGAAGGCATTGTCAGGGGAGTGGCAGCACCTGGAAGGATTCCACTTAGATATTAGTCAGCCAAGCTGCCCTTACTTCCAATGACAGGTCCACTTTAAAGCGGGTCGCTATGTAAATTCATTACTTTCTATTTTCCTGCCGGTGAGGAATGAAGCTGCCAATTATCCCTCCAATTTCCATCCATCCTGACAATTTGCAATCTGCCTTCCTGATCGAAGGCTGCCCCCCCCCTCCAATATCCCCCCCGTGCTTCCAATCGCACATCTTTTATGAAAATCAATGAGCCGATAATATCCCGGAATTTACATCCCCCCCGAACATTCCAGTTTTAATTACCATCCATCTTCTCATTTTCCGATTTTCCAATCCTGATTCTGCTCTGCGGGTGAAATCCCGTATTGACAAATCTCTCTTGTTAAGATTTAAACCCCGTAACATGCTACAGAGGAGACGGCGAGCACGTGGGGGGAGAACGAGCACGTGGGGGAGAACGAGCCGCGGCGGGAGAACGAGCCGCGGCGGGAGAACGAGCACGTGGGGGGAGAACGAGCACGTGGGGGGGAGAACGAGCACGTGGGGGGGAGAACGAGCACGTGGGGGGGAGAACGAGCACGTGGGGGGAGAACGAGCACGTGGGGGGGAGAACGAGCACGTGGGGGGAGAACGAGCCGCGGCGGGAGAACGAGCACGTGGGGGGGAGAACGAGCCGCGGCGGGAGAACGAGCACGTGGGGGGGAGAACGAGCCGCGGCGGGAGAACAAGCACATGGGGGGAGAAAGAGCCGCGGCGGGAGAACGAGCACGTGGGGGGAGAACGAGCACGTGGGGTGAGAACGAGCACGTGGGGTGAGAACGAGCACGTGGGGGGAGAACGAGCACGTGGGGGGGAGAACGAGCCGTGGCAGGAGAACAAGCACGTGGGGGGAGAACGAGCCGTGGCGGGAGAACGAGCACGTGGGGGGAGAACGAGCACGTGGGGGAGAACGAGCCGCGGCGGGAGAACGAGCACGTGGGGGGAGAAAGAGCCGCGGCGGGAGAACGAGCCGCGGCGGGGAGAACGAGCACGTGGGGGGGAGAACGAGCACGTGGGGGGAGAACGAGCACGTGGGGGGGAGAACGAGCACGTGGGGGGAGAACGAGCACGTGGGGGGAGAACGAGCCGCGGCGGGAGAACGAGCACGTGGGGGGGAAAACGAGCCGCGGCGGGAGAACGAGCACGTGGGGGGGAGAACGAGCCGCGGCGGGAGAACAAGCACATGGGGGGAGAAAGAGCCGCGGCGGGAGAACGAGCACGTGGGGGGAGAACGAGCACATGGGGTGAGAACGAGCACGTGGGGTGAGAACGAGCACGTGGGGTGAGAACGAGCACGTGGGGGGAGAACGAGCACGTGGGGGGGAGAACGAGCCGTGGCAGGAGAACAAGCACGTGGGGGGAGAACGAGCCGTGGCGGGAGAACGAGCACGTGGGGGGAGAACGAGCACGTGGGGGGAGAACGAGCACGTGGGGGGAGAACGAGCCGCGGCGGGAGAACAAGCACTTGGGGGGAGAAAGAGCCGCGGCGGGAGAATGAGCACGTGGGGGGAGAACGAGCACGTGGGGTGAGAACGAGCACGTGGGGGGAGAACGAGCACGTGGGGGGAGAAAGAGCCGCGGCGGGAGAACGAGCACGTGGGGGGAGAACGAGCACGTGGGGGGAGAAAGAGCCGCGGCGGGAGAACGAGCACGTGGGGGGAGAACGAGCACGTGGGGGGAGAAAGAGCCGCGGCGGGAGAACGAGCACGTGGGGGGAGAACGAGCACGTGGGGGGAGAACGAGCACGTGGGGGGAGAACGAGCCGTGGGGGGAGAACGAGCCGCGGCGGGAGAACGAGCACGTGGGGGGAGAAAGAGCCGCGGCGGGAGAACGAGCACGTGGGGGGAGAACGAGCACGTGGGGGGAGAACGAGCACGTGGGGGGGAGAACGAGCACGTGGGGGGAGAACGAGCCGCGGCGGGAGAACAAGCACGTGGGGGGAGAAAGAGCCGCGGCGGGAGAACGAGCACGTGGGGGGAGAACGAGCACGTGGGGTGAGAACGAGTACGTGGGGGGAGAACGAGCACGTGGGGGGAGAACGAGCAAGTGGGGGGAGAACGAGCAAGTGGGGGGAGAACGAGCAAGTGGGGGGAGAACGAGCACGTGGGGGGAGAACGAGCACGTGGGGGGAGAACGAGCAAGTGGGGGGAGAACGAGCACGTGGGGGGAGAACGAGCACGTGGGGGGGAGAACGAGCCGTGGCGGGAGAACAAGCACGTGGGGGGAGAACGAGCCGTGGCAGGAGAACGAGCTCGTGGGGGGAGAACGAGCTCGTGGGGGGAGAACGAGCACGTGGGGGGAGAACGAGCAAGTGGGGGGAGAACGAGCCGCGGCGGGAGAATGAGCATGCACATGGGGGGAGAATGAGCACGTGGGGGGAGAACGAGCACGTGGGGGGAGAACGAGCCGCGGCGGGAGAACGAGCCGTGCGACGTACGAAGACGCTCCACAACCTCCATCCGGGTTCTGGATCCTCCACTGGGATAAGGGGCGGACTGACCATTTGGAAACTGGGGCACTGCCCGAGGGCCCGGGGTCAGTAGGGGGCCCCATGAGATGCCTCTGGTACCTTTTTCATAGGCTTTTTTGAGTTTGGGCAAGGACACAGGGGCCTCATGATCCCCTATTGCCCGGGGGCCCCATGAGTTGTCAGTCCGCCCCTGGCTGGGATAACCCGGTAGCATCGGCTAATTCTCAGCCTGAGCTGTCATTCACCTTCACCTGTCGACATTGTGGCCCTTTATATGGCTCCATACGTGTTCTGCCGTATCTCATACTTCACCCTGCCGAGGGGTGAAGTTGGGACATCCTAATAGCATCACGGGCCCCTGGGCAGAGTAATGCACTGGGGCCCCTGCCAGCCTGCCCCAATTTACACGCCTACTCTCAACAATTAAAGTATAAATAGTTGATAGAATTAAAAGGGCCCCCCCCCCCAAAAAAAACAAAAACAAAAAAACAACCCCTCCACACGCACACCCGCCAAGCGTCATCAAATAGTAGGTGTGGCCAGATTTCACTAGCGGTGGGATGGTATTCAAGGGGCATTAAATACCAGGAGTGCATTACATCCAGAGTGCAGAGTCCAGGGGTACACTACATCCAGAGTGCAGAGTCCAGGGGTACACTACATCCAGAGTGCAGAGTCCAGGGGTACACTACATCCAGAGTGCAGAGTCCAGGGGTACACTACATCCAGAGTGCAGAGTCCAGGGGTACACTACATCCAGAGTGCAGAGTCCAGGGGTACACTACATCCAGAGTGCAGAGTCCAGGGGTACACTACATCCAGAGTGCAGAGTCCAGGGGTACACTACATACAGAGTGCAGAGTCCAGGGGTACACTACATACAGAGTGCAGAGTCCAGGGGTACACTACATCCAGAGTGCAGAGTCCAGGGGTACACTACATCCAGAGTGCAGAGTTCAGGGGTACACTACACACAGAGTGCAGAGTCCAGGGGTACACTACACACAGAGTGCAGAGTCCAGGGGTACACTACATACAGAGTGCAGAGTTCAGGGGTACACTACACACAGAGTGAAGAGTCCAGGGGTACGTTACATACAGAGTGCAGAGTTCAGGGGTACACTACATACAGAGTGCAGAGTTCAGGGGTACGCTACATACATAGACCAGGGGTACACTACATCCAGAGTGCAGAGTCCAGGGGTGCACTACATCCAGAGTGCAGAGTCCAGGGGTATGTTACATACAGAGTACAGAATAAGGGGTGCACTACGCACAGAGTGCAGAGTTCAGGGGTGCAGTACACACAGAGTGTAGAGTACAGGGGTGCACTAGGTACAGAGTGCAGAGTTCAGGGGTACACTAGGTACAGAGTGCAGAGTTCTGGGGTGCAGTACGTACGGAGTGCAGAGTTCAGGGGTGCGCTAGGTACAGAGTGCAGAGTTCAGGGGTGTGCTAGGTACAGAATGCAAAGTTCAGGGGTGCGCTGGGCACAGAGTGCCGAGTTCAGGGGTGCGCTATGTACAGAGTATAGAGTTCAGGGGTGTGCTAGGTACAGAGTACAGAGTTCAGGGGTGTGCTAGGTACAGAGTACAGAGTTCAGGGGTGCGCTAGGTACAGAGTACAGAGTTCAGGGGTGCGCTAGGTACAGAGTACAGAGTTCAGGGGTACGCTAGGCACAGAGTACAGAGTTCAGGGGTGTGCTAGGTACAGAGTACAGAGTTCAGGGGTGCGCTAGGTACAGAGTTCAGGGGTACACTAGGTACAGAGTGCAGAGTTCAGGGGTGCGCTAGGTACAGAGTACAGAGTACAGGAAGGGATCATGTGGTTATAGTACAGGGGGCATCAGGAGGGCACAGTACAGGGGGGGATCAGGAGGGCACAGTACAGGGGGGATCAGGAGGGCACAGTACAGGGGGGATCAAGAGGGCACAGTACAGGGGGGGATCAGGAGGGCACAGTACAGGGGGGGATCAGGAGGGCACAGTACAGGGGGGGATCAGGAGGGCACAGTACAGGGGGGGATCAGGAGGGCACAGTACAGGGGACATCAGGAGGGCACAGTACAGGGGGCATCAGGAGGGTACAGTACAGGGAGTGTCAGGAGGGCACAGTACAGGGGGGATCAAGAGGGCACAGTACAGGGGGATCAGGAGGGCACAGTACAGGGGGGATCAGGAAGGCACAGTACAGGGGAGTTAGGAGGGCACAGTACAGGGGGGATCAGGAGGGCACAGTACAGGGAGCATCAGGAGGGTACAGTACGGGGGGGATCAGGAGGGCACAGTACGGGGGGGATCAGGAGGGCACAGTACAGAGGGAATCAGGAGGGCACAGTACAGGGGGGATCAGGAGGGCACAGTACAGGGAGCATCAGGAGGGTACAGTACAGGGAGGGATCAGAAGGGCACAGTACAGGGGGGATCAGGAGGGCACAGTATAGGGGGGGATCAGGAGGGCACAGTACAGGGGGCATGAGGAGGGTACAGTACAGGGAGCGTCAGGAGGGCACAGTACAGGGGGGGATCAGGAGGGCACAGTACAGGGGGCATCAGGAGGATACAGTACAGGGGATATCAGGAGAGTACAGTACAGGGGGCATCAGGAGGGTACAGTACAGGGGGGGTCAGGAGGGTACCGTACAGGGGTAGAGGGTGCAGTACATCAGTCAGGAGGGTACTGTACAGGGGGTCAGGAGGGTCCCTTACAGGGGTGGAGGGTACAGTACATCGGTCAGGAGGGTACAGTACAGGGGGTCAGGAGGGTACAGTAAAGGGGTGGAGGGTACAGTATAGGGGGTCAGGAGGGTACAGTACAGGGGTGGAGGGTACAGTACAGGGGGTCAGGAGGGTACAGTACAGGGGTGGAGGGTACAGTACAGGGGGTCAGGAGGGTACAGTACAGGGGCAGGAGGGTACAGTATAGGGGGTCAGGAGGTTACAGTACAGGGGCAGGAGGGTACAGTATAGGGGGTCAGGAGGGTACAGTATAGGGGGTCAGGAGGGTACCGTACAGGGGTGGAGGGTACAGTACAGGGGCAGGAGGGTACAGTATAGGGGGTCAGGAGGGTACAGTATAGGGGGTCAGGAGGGTACCGTACAGGGGTGGAGGGTACAGTACAGGGGCAGGAGGGTATGGTTTAGGGTGCAGTCATATATAATACAGATATGGTTTCCTCAAGCGGAGCGGCACAGGGAAGCTGCTGTCACAAATCTCACCTGTTCCGGCACTCTACCATCAGACATCTCCCCCTCTACCTTCCTCCCACAGTTTCAGGCGAACCCCGAGGAGGGGCATCATACAACTGCCACTTCATGTGTAGGTGGGATGTGTACTGCTCCAATCACATGGGATGAATAGGGGAGGAGGTCCGGCGGGGATCGAAGCAGTACACATCCCACCCACACTAGCAGCGGAAGTAGTAAGATGCTGCACCTCAAGGGTTCTCCCTTAACCCCTGCAAAGCGCTGGAACCTGGAGGGGGAGATGGTAGGGCCCCCCCATGCGCCTGGAGCCCCTGAGCCATGCCCACGCATGGAGATGGCCCTGTTTCGGTGGATCGCTTTCAGGTCCTATTCACGTGTAAAGGTCCACTTTAAGTTTACCTGAAAATCTAAATTTCAGCATGTTTGGCATCATGTCGTTCCTGTATACAGTTTTGTGTTTTGCGTGAATCTGTTTCTTACCTGGAGATCCTCCAATTTCAGCACTTCCTGTTGAAGGCTGACAACACTAAGCCACAGTTAGCAGCGTTGTCAGCCTCCTTCAGTTGGCCAATGGGCTGCCTATCAGGTTTATCATTTAGAAAACCCGACAACCAGCTGAATGGGCTCAGCCAAGCGTGTTATTTAAAGGATTTGGTTACTTTTAGTGCTGTCCTCCAATCAGGAGAAGACCCTCTCCTCATCCCTAACGGACACCCCCTCCCAATGATGAAGTTCAGATGTTTCCATTGGAGAGTACTGGTAATACTTCACCAAACTGCAACAGGCAGAAGAAAGACCAGCCAGCGATAGTCCCTGATCTAGGCATTGAACCGATCACCACCTTATCAATAAAGCTCACCACCGGTGGTGCAATGGATCCAGGTTAGACCCATTTGTTCACAGGAAGAGCTGTGCAAGGATGAGGACCAAGTTTCGGCATTAACCCTTCATCTCCCTCAGGAAAGCACAGTCCCTCCACCTGTTCTGTTGGATGCTGAACCTAGGGTCCACCTGCCTGATCATTTTTCTGAGGAACGTTTTTTGTTTTCCTACGTTGTACATAGTTGTAGCCTTTACTTCCAGCCTAGGTCACACTCTACTGGCAACGAATCCGAGAGAGTGCAAATGATGATTTCCTTTGTTGGTGGGTGTCAAGCAGGTAGCCATAGCGAGAACCCCCAATATAAACTGACCTTCCAGGCAATACGACGCTTTGCCCAATGACTCTTCCTGATGTGTCAGTGGTCGGGGCAGAGACCACCCCCCCCAACCCTCTCCACCATCCTAGCTGCATGGCTTCGCTCCTCACTCCCAGGGGTTCCAGAAGCTGGTCTCACCATTCTCAGACCCAACAGCCATGGGTCATCAGTAGAACTTTCTCATTCTCTTCAGAGCAGCATTGTGACCAAATAAGGCAGATGGAGGCTGGATGTCCTTCAGGTTCTTTACTGGAGAACCTCAAATAATAACATGGCTCTTTCAGGTCGCAGACCTCAACACCGTTCTGTAGCAGCTCATAAAGAACATCTGATCCTGGGCCTTGCTCGTGTCTTCTGTGGAAGGGCGCTCACTCCCTGTACCTCTGTTACTCCCACACTTCTTGACGTAGCACCCCTCTTGTTAGATAGGGGGAGCTAGCTAGTTTGTTTTAGATAGGAAGGCTGAGTAGCAGCTTGGGCATGAGTCAGCCTGGGTATGAGTCAACCAGGTCATCTTAGGTCAGGACTGAGGGCTCAGCAGATCAGTTCCCTTATACTTCCCCCTGCTCTAGAGCCTTGAGAATATTTTAGAAGGCAGTGGGTGGGGGTGAGGAGGGGCTGATCTGCACACTTAAGAAACTCTGGCCAATCCCCAAGCAGCAGACTTGGCATGGGTCCTGAGCAACCCTTAAGTGTGACTGAGCCTGTTCGGCAGCTAGAGAGTTCGGGTGGAAGATTAAATGAGAGGCTGGGATGCAGGAGCCTGGGAGGGGGTGCCCAGTGGAAGAGGCCTACCTCCAGGCAGGAGCCGGAAAAGAGGATTGCTGGACCTCACCAGTCCCCAGAGAGAGGACCACCTGTAGAGCTAGGGAAGGAACAAGTCCAGCAGAAGGCCTGAAGGCAGCCACCAACCCAACCAGCCTGCAAGCGAGGAACAGTGAGTAATTCTACACCTCTTGGGCCAGATAAGGGGAAAGGGCATTCTGTTAGGAAACGTGACCAGCCCCTATCTGGGACTGTGCATTTAAAGCCACAGAGTCTGGGACCCCTTGCTCAAGGATTCCTTCAGTTCAGCCGGATGAGAAGAAGATTCATCTGAGGTCTGAGGTGGTACACCAGGGTTCTGGAGAGCTCTCCAAGAAGAGAATCTTGGTCTGTAGACTTGTACATAGTTGTTGTTGGCATCCCTCAAGGACTGCTTACTGTCACCAGTGTGCAAGTGTTGAAGAAAATGCATGTTGCTTGGCTGTGCAGGACTATAGCGGGACCCAAAACTCAGCAACTTCTAAGGGGGTAGTTTGGTACATTGGGAATAGGGAGGGGAGGAAACAAGGGGTAAACCATCTCCCGAGGCCATCCTCTGTACCAGAACTGTCCTGCTTGAGCTCCCCCTCTCTCTCAGGGCTACGGTTTGGAACCCCGGGGCACCCTGTCCTCCCACCTAAACGGGTACCTGCACCACCCACCTGCTTACACCCGATTAGTGGGGGACCACCAATCCCGCGCTTTCAGTTTACCTGCCGATGATCTCACCCTGCCCTCTGTAGACATGGCCATTTGATGACCTGTATGGGGAGCACCACAGCACAGCTGTAACTCAGACCTCAGGGGAGGAACAACTGGGATGCTGTTCGAGGGGGGGGGGGGGCGGTGCAGCCAGCCAATGAGGTGGCACCTGTCCAGCAGGGCCTGTTGCCCAATAGAAGGGATGTAGGGGAGAAAAGTAGGAGCATGAGCCTATCTCACAAGCCAGTATCTAGGGATGAGTAAAATTTTCAGATTTTGAGTTGTTGTTGAAGTTCCAACCAAATTTCCAATATTTTCACAAAATTTCTGGAGAAATTTTTGGAGGTAACGGTGAAGGTGAAATCAAGGTGGAGTGAGGCGGTTTTTAAGCTACAAAATGACTCCTGATTTGTGTTTAGTAGTTCTTTTAATTTGGAGATCCATTAAACTAGCATGTATTTGTTATTTTATTTGTGTGTTTTTTATTGTCTGTTTTTTTTTTTTACATAAAACACTATAGTAAATGGAAAAAAAATTGATCAAATTGAGCAAATTCCCATCCGTCTGGTTCGGATCGAATGCAGGCGGATCGGATCAGCTGTAAATGGTACAGTTGAAAAACACACAGCAGACCAGATCGGTCCACTCGTGTGAAAGGGGCCTAAGATTTTACTTCTGAAGTTACAATTTTGTACCTTTTTCCCCCAATTTTTTTAGTTTTTTTTTACTATAGGGAAAGCACCCACAAAAAAAAAAAAACTTTTTTTCTAAGAATTTTTTTTTGTTTATTCCATTGTTTTATGATAAAATAATCAAATAGAATATGAAAAAAAATATTTTTAACACTTCTTGGAGGTATCCGGGGAAATGGGGAAATTAGTGCGGCTGACAAGGTTTTTTCCAAATTTTTTTTGTTTATTTCATTGTTTTATGATAAAATAATCAAATAGAATATGAAAAAAAATATTTTTAACACTTCTTGGAGGTATCCGGGGAAATGGGGAAATTAGTGCGGCTGACAAGGTTTTTTCTAAATTTTTTTTGTTTATTTCATTGTTTTATGATAAAATAATCAAATAATAGAATATGAAAAAAAATATTTTTAACACTTCTTGGAGGTGTCCGGGGAAATGGGGAAATTAGTGCGGCTGACAAGGTTTTTTCCAAATTTTTTTTGTTTATTTCATTGTTTTATGATAAAATAATCAAATAATAGAATATGAAAAAAAATATTTTTAACACTTCTTGGAGGTATCCGGGGAAATGGGGAAATTAGTGCGGCTGACAAGGTTTTTTCCAAATTTTTTTTGTTTATTTCATTGTTTTATGATAAAATAATCAAATAATAGAATATGAAAAAAAATATTTTTAACACTTCTTGGAGGTATCCGGGGAAATGGGGAAATTAGTGCGGCTGACAAGGTTTTTTCCAAATTTTTTTTGTTTATTTCATTGTTTTATGATAAAATAATCAAATAGAATATGAAAAAAAATGTTTTTAACACTTCTTGGAGGTATCTGGGGAAATGGGGAAATTAGTGCGGCTGACAAGGTTTTTTCTAAAAAAATATTTGTTTATTTCATTGTTTTATGATAAAATAATCAAATAATATAACATGAAAAAAATACATATTTTTTTAAAAAATCCTTTTTTAAATATTTCAAAATTCAAAAGCAAAAATACCAAATAAATAAGAGAAACATGAAAAGTTTTTAATTTTAAGTAATATTATACATTTTCATATCACCAATCAAAAAAGAAAAATCTTTGATAAAATTTCGGCAAATTTAAAATCAATCATTCCCCCCCCCATAAAATCAAGTTTGGCCGCTTTTTGTTTATTCCATTGTTTTATGATAAAATAATCAAATAATAGAATATGAAAAAAATATATTTTTAACACTTCTTGGAGTAATCCGGGGAAATGGGGAAATTAGTGCGGCTGACAACGTGTTTTTTCTAATTTTTTTTTTGTTTATTTCATTGTTTTATGATAAAATAATCAAATAATAGAACATGAAAAAATATATATATATATTTTTAAAAAATCCATTTTTAAATATTTCAAAATTCAAAAGCAAATATACCAAATAAATAAGAGAAACATGAAAAAAAAAGTTTTTAATTTTAAGTCATACATTTTCATATCGCCAATCAAAAAAGAAAAATCTTTGATAAAATTTCGGCAAATTTAAAATCAATCATTCCCCCCCGTAAAATCAAGTTTGTCCGCTTTTTGTTTATTCCATTGTTTTATGATAAAATAATCAAATAATAGAATATGAAAAAAATATATTTTTAACACTTCTTGGAGTAATCCGGGGAAATGGGGAAATTAGTGCGGCTGACAACGTGTTTTTTCTAATTTTTTTTTTGTTTATTTCATTGTTTTATGATAAAATAATCAAATAATAGAACATGAAAAAATATATATATATTTTTTTAAAAAATCCATTTTTAAATATTTCAAAATTCAAAAGCAAATATACCAAATAAATAAGAGAAACATGAAAAAAAAGTTTTTAATTTTAAGTCATATTATACATTTTCATATCGCCAATCAAAAAAGAAAAATCTTTGATAAAATTTCGGCAAATTTAAAATCAATCATTTCCCCCCCATAAAATCAAGTTTGGCTGCTTCACTCCCATCATTTTTCCTATGGAAACATTTATTTCTACAACTTGCAAGGACAAAGTTCCGAACGTCGTACATAAAATATAGGACACAGAATTGTGGAATTAATTGCTCAGTAAAATGAAGGAAGTGAGAATTTGTGGCCATTCCGAGAACACCTCGGAGGCCTTTGAACCCACCATAAAGCATGGGCCCCTGCCAGGCGCCCCCAGGGGGGGAAGAATCAGGCCGGCTCACCTTCTGCACTTTTCTCCTCCTCTGATTCCTGCCGCGTCTAGGGATTTCCCGCACAGAGAAGGCCGCGAGCTGAGCGATACCGGGGAACAAATGTCATGTGTCCTGGATGGGGCCGCCGTGAGCTGGAGGCTAAGTGAGGTTAATAACAGAACACTTCTTGGAGGTGTCCGGGGAAACGGGGAAATGAGTGCGGCTGACAACGTCGGTGATGTATTACGGGCGACCCAACGCCCGACATGTCCTGTGTAATCCACATCGCAGGCTGAGAGCTACAGCTCGGCTCCTCGCCGCACAGCCACGGAGAGGCACACAGTCCTCACTGGATCATGAAGAACTCCGAACACTCCAAATACATACATACATACAGTGAAGGAAATGCGTATTTGCTCCCCGGCTGATGTTGAATGTTCGCCCCTCACACAGAAATGATCGGTCTAACAATGGAATGTTCGCCCCTCACACAGAAATGATCGGTCTAACAATGGAATGTTCGCCCCTCACACAGAAATGATCGGTCTAACAATGGAATGTTCGCCCCTCACACAGAAATGATCGGTCTAACAATGGAATGTTCGCCCCTCACACAGAAACGATCGGTCTAACAATGGAATGTTCGGTGTAACACTGAGAGACAGAATACAACAACAAATTCAGCAGAAATGCGTCTAACAAATGATGACGGATCTGCATGTTCATGAGGGAAAGAAGGATTTGATCCCCTTCACAAAACATGACTTAGTACTTGGTGGCCAATCCCTTGTTGGCAATCACAGAGGTCAGACGTTTCCTGGAGTTGGCCCCCAGGTTCGCACACATCTCAGGAGGGATTTTGGCCCACTCCTCTTGGCAGATCCTCTCCAAGTCATTAAGGTTTGGTGGCTGACGTTTGGCAACTCGAACTTTCAGCTCCCTCTACAGATTTTCAATCGGATGAAGGTCTGGAGACTGGCTAGGCCACTCCAGGACCTTAATGTGCTTCTTCTTGAGCCGCTCCTTTGTTGCCTTGGCCGTGTGTTTTGGGTCATTGTCATGCTGGAACACCCATCCACCACCCATTTTCAATGCCCTGGCTGAGAGAAGAAGGTTCTCACCCAAGATTTGCCGCTACATTGCCCCGTCCATCGTCCCTTTGATGCGGTGCAGTTGTCCTGTCCCCTGAGCAGAAAAACACCCCCAAAGCAGAATGTTTCCACCACCATGTTTCAGTTGGGATGGTGTTCTTGGGGTCATAGGCAGCATTCCTCCTCCTCCTACAAACACGGCGAGTTGAGTTGATGCCAAAGAGCTGGATTTTGGTCTCCTCTGACCACAACACTTCCCACCAGTCCTCCTCGGCATCATTCAGATGTTCAGTGGCAAACTTCAGACGGACCTGGACATGTGCTCTCTTGAGCAGAGGGACCGTGCGGGCACTGCAGGATTTCAATCCTTGTCGGCGTAGTGTGTTACCCATTGTTTTCTTGGTGACTGCGGTCCCAGCTGCCTGGAGATGATTGACAAGATCCTCACGTGTAGTTCTGGGATGATTCCTCACTGTTCTCATGATCATTGACACCCCACGAGGGGAGATCTTGCATGGTGCACCAGACCTAGGGAGACTGACACTTGTTTTGTGTTTCTTCCATTTGCGAATGATTGCACCGACTGTTGTCACCTTCTCACCAAGCTGCTTGGCCATAGTTTGGTAGCCCAGTCCAGCCTTGTGTAGGTCTACAATCCTGTTCCTGACATCCTTGGACAGCTCTTTGGTCTTTGCCGTGGTGGAGAGTTTGGAATCTGATGGTTTGATTGCTCCTGTGGACAGGTGTCTTTTATGCAAGTAAGAAAATGAGATTAGCAGCACTCCCTTTAAGAGACTGCTTCTAATCTCAGCTTGTTACCTGAATGAAAGACACCTGGGAGCCAGAAATCCTGCTGAATGATAGGGGATCAAATCCTTCTTTCCCTCATGAACATGCAGATCCGTCATCATTTGTTAGACACATTTCTGCTGAATTTGTTGTTGTATTCTGTCTCTCAGTGTTACACCGAACATTCGATTTCTTTGTGAGGGGCGAACATTCAACATCAGCCGGGGAGCAAATACGTATTTCCTTCACTGTATATATACACTATGTTGCCAAGAGTGTTGGCCTGCTGGCCTTCCCACGCACGTGACCTTTATTGGCCCCCCAGTCTTAGTCTGTAGGGTTCAATATTGAGTTGGCCCCGCCCTTCCCACGCACATGACCTGTAATGGCCCCCCAGTCTTAGTCCGTAGGGTTCAATATTGAGTTGGCCCCGCCCCTTTGCAGCTATAACAGCTTCAACTCTTCTGGGAAGGCCCCCCACAAGGTTTAGGAGGGTGTCTATGGGAAGGTTGGACCATTCTTCCAGAAGCACATTTGTCAGGTCAGGCACTGATGTCGGGGGAGGAGGCCTGGCTCGCAGTCTCCGCTCTAATTCATCCCAAAGGTGTTCTATGGGGTTGAGGTCAGGACTCTGTGCAGGACAGTCAAGTTCCTCCACCCCAAACTGGCTCCTCCATGTCTTTATGGACCTTGCTTTGTGCACTGGTGGGCAGTCATGTTGGAACAGGAAGGGGCCATCCCCAAACTCCTCCCACAAAGTTGGGAGCATGAAATTGTCCAAAATGTTGCCTTAAGAGTTCCCTTCACTGGAACTAGGAGGCCAAGCCCAACCCCTGAAAAACACCCCCACACCATAATCCCCCCTCCACCAAACTTTACACTTGGCACAGTGCAGTCAGGCAAGTACTGTTCTCCTGGCCACCACCAAACCCAGACACGTCCATCGGATTGCCAGGCAGAGAAGCGTGATTGGTCACTCCAGAGAATACGTCTCCACTGCTCTAGAGTCCAGTGGCGGCGTGCTTTACACCACAGCATCCGACGCTTTGCATTGCACTTGGTGATGGAAGGCTTGGATGCAGCTGCTCGGCCATGGAAACCCATTCCATGAAGCTCTCTACGCACTGTTGATGGGCTCATCTGAAGGCCACACCAAGTTTGGAGGTCTTTAGCAGACAGTTGGCGACTTCTGGATGTACGAGGTGTGACAATTTAATTCCCAGAATGCTGGCGCCGTAGTTCTATGGCGGTGGGTAACCCAGCCATACGCACTCTAGCGTGTTCTAACTCGCACTCTCCCGGGTTGCAGACCAGTGGGTTCAGTCTTTACGGAGTAGTAGAAGAAATAACACGTGAGTGCGCTAAAATGAGCGACAGGAGCAGCGGAACAGCATCAAATTTTGCATGAAAATTGGCAAACGTACGAGTGACATTTTAGCTCCGTGACAACAGGCTTATGGTGAACATTCCATGAAGAAATCAAATATTTTTATAAATGGCATAGGAGGTCTAAGGAGGGGCGGGATGATGTCCACGATGACACAAGAAGTGGGCAGGCGAAAACACAAAGGATGCAAATGTGGAAGATGAAAAGGTTACGGGAATCTGTTCAGAGGAAAAGACCGGAACTTCAGCCTAACAAGTGGAACCTCCACCACGACAGTGCTCCTGCACATGAAGCGCTCACCAGTTCCTGGCCCAGATATCCATTAGGAAACTCGACCAACCACTTTATTCCCCCGACTTAGCACTCTGTGACTTTTGGCTGTTTCCAAAATTTAAAAAAAATGCCTTAAAAAGGACACAGATTTGATGACATTCTGGGCATCCAACGCGCCGCAACAAAGATACAGCGCAGCATTCTGGAAAACGAAGAATGCTTCTGGAAGTGACACAGTCATCTAGAAAAGTGCGTCGGTGAGGGGGTGACAACAGCCGCTAGGTAAGCAAACTTTTTTTACTTTTCATTCCAGGAATTAAATTGTCACACCCTTATTTATTTAATAGAGCTTGCCCAGTGTGGTGACAGAGACTCTTTGACCCCTTCCTGACCAGGCCATTTTTTGTGTTACTTTAACTGAAAACTGCGCGGTCGTGCAACTACGCACCCAAATGAAATTTACGTCCTTTTTTTTCCCACGAATTGAGCTTTCTTTCGGTGGTATTGGATCCCCTGTGCGGATTTTATTTTTTGTGCTATAAACAAAAAAAGGGCTGCCAATTTTGAAAAAAAAAACAATATTTTGGACTTTTTGCTATTAAATATATCCAGTAAAAAAATGTAAAAAATCAAATTTCGTCATAAATTTAGGGCAAAATGTATCCTGCTCCGTGTTTTTGCGAAAAAAAAAAATCCTAATACCTGTAAATTAATTTTTTTTTTTTTTTTTTATTGTCCGCAAACGTGCAACTATAACGAAAAAACCCGTAAGTGTTCACAAAAAAAGTGCAAGTGCAAAACACCACACGAAAAAGTGCACTTAGGGGTGTGCTGTGTCGTACCCCTAAAGGGGCCGCTTACCCTGATCCCCCGGGGCACGAAGCTCTTGACGGGGACAAGGCTCCCAATTGGTCCTCCTGGCCAAAAGGCCTGGTGGACCACCGTTCCCTATGCCCAGCCGAAGCCGGACATCCAGTACTAGGCAAGGGGGTTCTCCCGAAGAAGAGTCCCCTAGGGATCAGGGGAGGAAGGAACCGTATGCCCACACATCCTCCCCCTAGACTTCAGGGTAGGCCCGAGGACCCACACCCTCCATCCGTGAAAAACACACACAAAAGAGCAAAAAAGTGACAAACGTGGGAAGTGCATAATAAATTAATTTTTTTGATTGAAAAGATACTTTTATTACAGAAGCATCAAAAACAACATGATCCGTGTAATCGGGGTACATCTCACCCTGTACTGCGACGCAGCGCACCACATGGCAATACAGTTCCAAACATACAATAAATACATTCAGAAATAAATACATTTGCTCAGCGGTATGATGCCTGACGTGATGTGCAGAGGATGAATCCCCAGACCGCCACGTCATGCATGACGCCGCTTACCCCAAAAACCATAGCATCCTGATACACAGTACTAAGTCATGCAATAAACAAAAGCGAAAAACCGAAAAAACCGAAAATCACAGTTTACAATAGGCATCGGGTGTGTGTGGGGGGGGGGGGGGAAAGGAAGGGGGAAACACAGGCCCGAAGCTTTATAGAAATGCCCGCAGCGGAAAAAGAAGAAAAGAATTAGCGAAGGGCAGGCATGACTAGGCCCAGAGTGGGAAGGAAGACGTGTAAGGGGTTAATGTTAGCATTAGGGTTGGTAAAGGATAGCTGGGGGATCTGGTTGGTAGAGGAGAGTGTAGGTGGGGTCTCCTGCACTTTAGGGTGGAGTGTTCTGGGGAGGGGCGTCAGTTGGGAGCTGGACGTGGGAAAGAGAGCTTCCCTCCCGCCCGCCCTGTTTGGTGAATGTTGTGTTCCTCCTGGGGGGGGGGGGGGGGTGATTTTGGTTCCTGGGCGGTGGTTGGTCTTTGGAGGCGGTTCTTATCTTGGAGGTACAAAATGGTGTGGGACCCATCGTTGGTATGGTGTGCCCGGGAACATTCCCAGTTAACCGAGGTTTAACAGGAAGGTGGTGGTGCTGCACTGCGGACGGTATGGTTGTCTCCGAGCTGGTTGGTTGCGGCTGGAGGCCTAGTGGAATATGGTTGTCCGCAGGTGCATTTCGGATCGTTTTGGTGGTGCCTTCAAAGACCAACGACAACTCTTTATGTTTTCTGTTATAAGGAATGGTTGATGTGTTTAAACTTGATTGGTTAATAAAAGGCCGTGCTGGCCATTTACTCCAAAATTGGTGTTGTGTTTTCTGTAAGTATAGTAAGTAAAGGGGATTGGCAGGGAAGGGTAATGGTGGTGTAGTGGGGTCTGGATGAACCTATCTCGGGTGCACTAGTCATGAAAGACAAAGACACGCAAGGGGGAAGGGGGAAATCTTCAGACGTCCTCTTCCTCCTTAAAGTCCATCAAGGAATAGTCTCTGAGCAGACTGAGGATCAGTCTGGGGCAGTCCTCAATGGACATCCTCTCCCGCTGGTGGATGAGGCGCTTTCTGGCGCACCATAAAGCGTCCTTAAAGCAACACAGCACCCGCCAGGCGCCGTCAATGTCCTCCAGAGAAAAGGTTCCACAGAACAGTCCATTCAACACCCCAAAGTGAGTGATGGCTGTCTGTGGTACAAAGTCCTTGAGTTCAGGTTCCAGGGCCCCCAACAGGGCCTGAGCAAATGAGCACTCCCAGAAAACGTGGTGAGACGTTTCCTCGTGGATGATGCAGAAGGGGCAGTGTCTGTATCTGCTCAGGTTCCTGGCATGCATAAATGTCCTGAGAGGCAACCCCCCTTGGATTGCCATCCATGCCAGGTCTTTGTGCCTGTTGGTGAGAATGTTGGAAGAAACATTCCTCCAGACCACCTTGCAGGTGCCTGGAACCGACTCCAAAATGTCGCTTGCTCTGATCAGCTTGTAGATGGTCTTTGGCTTCCACAAGTCAGGCTTGACTCCCTGCAGCCCTTGCTCCCTGATGAACTTGAAGGTATCCAAGTAGTACCAAGGAGTGTTCCAGTTGTAGGGGATGGAACTATCCCAAGTGTCCCACCCGAGGGACCTCCAGAGAGGCAACAGGAAGAAGCGAGACATTGCGTTCCCGCCAGAGTCCATAATCCGTCTGGGCAAAGTTCTGCGGATGCAGTTGCAAGCAAAGAACACCCTCAGTTGGGTGGCGATGTCGGGCACGCCCTTACCGCCCTTGAGGGGTTCCTTGAACATGACTGCCCGCTTCACTCTGTCCATCTTGGAGCCCCAGATGAAGTGAAACACCGCCCTGGTGATGGCCTTACAGGTGTTGACCCGAGGGGGCCAGGCCTGGGCGAGGTACTGCAACACAGGGAGAATCTCGCTGCGGAGTACCAGTGTCTTCCCTTCGATGGTGAGGTCTCTGAGGCTCCAAAGTCCAAATTTCTGCCGCATTTTAGCCAGTCTCTCCTCCCAAGACTTCAGGGCTGCGCCCTCGGCACCAAACCAAACTCCCAAAATTTTCATGAAGTCTGTCTTGATGCCAAAGTGCATAGTAAATTAATTTTTTTGATTGAAAAGATACTTTTATTGCATAAGCATCAAAAACAACATGTTACGTGTAATCGGGGTACATCTCACCCTGTACTGCGACGCAGCGCACCACATAGCAATACAGTTCCAAACATACGATAAATACATTCAGGCCAATAAATACATTCGCTCAGCGGTATGATGCCTGACGTGATGTGCACGGAGGATGAATCCCCCGGACCACCACGTCATGCATGACGCCGCTTACCCCAAAAACTGTAGCATCCTAATACGATATACATTTCCTAGTCACTATGTCATGCACGAAAACGATAACTGAAAAGAAAAACACTGTCAACAATAGGCATCGGGTGTGTGTGGGGGGGGGGGGGGGTGGAAGGGGAGGGGAGGGGGAAACACAGGCCCGAAGCTTTATTGAAGGGACAAAGACACGCAAGGGGGAGTAGGGGGAAGGGGGAAATCTTCAGACGTCCTCTTCCTCCTTAAAGTCCAACAAGGAATAGTCTCTGAGCAGACTGAGGATCAGTCTGCGGCAGTCCTCAATGGACATCCTCTCCCGCTGGAGTGTGAGGCGCTTTCTGGCGCACCATAAAGCGTCCTTGAAACAGCACAGCACCCGCCAGGCGCCGTCAATGTCCTCCAAAGAAAAAGTTCCACAGAACAGTCCATTCAAAACCCCAAAGTGAGTGATGGCTGTCTGTGGCACAAAGTCCTTGAGTTCAGGTTCCAGGGCCCTCAACAGGGCCTGAGCAAATGAGCACTCCCAGAAAACGTGATAAGACGTTTCCTCATGGGTGATGCAGAAGGGGCAGTGTCTGTATCTGCTCAGGTTCCTGGCATGCATAAATGTCCTGAGAGGCAGTCCCCCCTGGATAGCCATCCATGCCAGTGCATAGTAAATTAATTGGTTTACGTGAAATTAATGGCGTTTACAAACGGCGGATAGGTACTGGGATTTTTTTTTTTCCACTAGTAATGGCGGCAATTAGTGACTTATAGTGGGACTGCGGCGGGCATTCTGACACTGGGGGGGGGGGACTGACTTGGTGTCACTGACATTCCCAGTGACACCAGTACAGTGATCGGTGCTAATAAAAAGCACTGACACCGTACTAATGGCGCTGGGCAGGGAGGGGTTGGGTGGAAATGGTGGACCTTGGAAGGTCACTTATGCAGGCCATAGACGGTTCGTTTATCGGCCAAATTTTCGTCCGAAAGAGTAATCTGCCGATATTCGCACTGTTAGTGGGGCAATATCATCGGTCAACTTTCGTGGTTCCTCATTTCTTTCATCAATCATGCTGGAAAATTTACAAAAAATGGCCGATTTTCGCAATCATTGGTGGCAACAGAACGACCGATGTTTCATTTTTCGGCCGAAAATTCGGCCGATCAACGAACCGTCTATGGCCTGCATTAGAGATGATAAGTTCCTCCTTCCTCCCTCAATCAACATGCTGATGAAATCTTTCAACAAAACCTGACCCCCTTTTATTACTACATACCAGGGGCGGACTGACAACTCATGGGGCCCCCAGGCAATAGGGGATCATGGGGCTCCTGTGTCCTTGCCCAAACTCAAAAACCTATAAAAAGGTACCAGGGGCATCTCATGGGGCCCCCTACTGACCCCGGGCCCTCGGGTAGTGCTCGAGTTTCCAAATGGTCAGTCCGCCCCTGCTACATACCTTAATTTAGTGATGTCATCACTGGATCCCTGTGCTCCTCTATGCAATGTGGGCAGATCCTGGCTAGTGGGAGGGGCCATTGGGATGCCTGAAAACACCTCTCCTCTCAAGAGCCCTGCAATCAGTGGGCTGGCACTTGGGAGGAGTTATGCAAATATCAAAATGCCTTGGTGGGCGGGTTGTAGTCTAGAGGAGTGGGCGGTCCTAGATGGGCTGTATTTGCATAGGGTGATGCTGAGCCTCTGTGATTGACAGGACTGAAATCCAATGAATGAAAGGCGGCAGAGCGGCCCCGGGAAGCATGGTGGGGCCGGGGGTCACACGTGGCGATTGGGCTCTATAGCTGGAGCCAGGAGCACCCCCTCCCCCCACCGCTGCAGTGGCAGTAAAAGGGTTAAATAATCATCGACTTTCATGCTCGTCCTGAGAGATCTACAACTCCCCTCCCCCCTCTCGTAGCTTCGCCTATAGACATGGTGTATGTGGTCCAAAGCTGTATTGTAGGATGGTGCCGGGTCACCTGGGTGTCAGAGAATCGGCTGACACCTTTAAATATTGTGAAATCCTCAAGAAGTGAACGATTTTATCCGCCAGCCGGCCAGCCGGGGTGTCTGAGGTCTCCTCCCGTCGATACAACCCGATCAATGATGATGTCACTGCAATTTCAGGCTCTTAGCACAGAGAGAGGCGGACGGTATTGGGAGTCGTGGTGACGGACAATTTCATCTCCCCAATTCCTGGCCTCTGACTTGGATGACACGGATACAATTACCGATTATCGATACAATCAAAATTGGATGGAGCGGCCGGGGAGGATGTGCAGGCAGGGTACTGGTGATGGTGGAGCTTGGATCTCGGTGACACGGCACACTGAAGGGCTATCCCATCCTTAGTATTAGGAGGAGGAATAGTGCCCCATCATTGGTGTCAGTGGGAGGAATAGTGCCCCATCATTGGTGTCAATGGCAGGAATAGTGCCCCATCATTGGTGTCAGTGGGAGGAATAGTGCCCCATCATTGGTGTCAGTGGGAGGAATAGTGCCCCATCATTGGTGTCAGTGGGAGGAATAGTGCCCCATCATTGGTGTCAGTGGGAGGAATAGTGTCCCATCATTGGTGTCAGTGGGAGGAATAGTGCCCCATCATTGGTGTCAGTGGGAGGAATAGTGCCCCATCATTGGTGTCAGTGGGAGGAATAGTGCCCCATCATCAGAGTGCAGGGTCAGGACTATGTAATTGCTCAGCACAGCCTGCAGCATACAGTAGTCTGAATTATATGTTGTGTTATGTTAGTGGTGATCTCCCCTAAATGTTGGTGTCCATGGGACTGTGTGCCCCCTTATATTACCATCCAGTTCCCTACGAGCCCCTGACTGGCTGCAGCTTCTAATGCACATTGTGAGAAGCTCCCAGTGTGCAGTGACATCAGAGGAAGCCATTCCAGTCCAGGAGAGGATCCGGTACACCTGTCCAAGACTGGAGGGGAGGAGCCGATACACCTGTGCAAGACTGAAGGGGAGGAGCTGGTACACCTGTGCAAGACTGGAGGGGAGGAGCCGGTACACCTGTCCAAGACTGGAGGGGAGGAGCCGATACACCTGTGCAAGACTGAAGGGGAGGAGCCGGTACACCTGTGCAAGACTGGAGGGGAGGAGCCGGTACACCTGTGCAAGACTGGAGGGGAGGAGCCGGTACACCTGTCCAAGACTGGAGGGGAGGAGCCGGTACACCTGTGCAAGACTGGAGGGGAGGAGCCGGTACACCTGTACAAGACTGAAGGGGAGGAGCCGATACACCTGTGCAAGACTGAAGGGGAGGAGCCGGTACACCTGTGCAAGACTGAAGGGGAGGAGCCGGTACACCTGTGCAAGACTGGAGGGGAGGAGCCGGTACACCTGTGCAAGACTGGAGGGGAGGAGCCGGCACACCTGTGCAAGACTGAAGGGGAGGAGCCGGTACACCTGTCCAAGACTGAAGGGGAAGATACGGTACGCCTGTGCAAGACTGAAGGGGAGGAGCCGGTACACCTGTGCAAGACTGGAGGGGAGGAGCCTGTACACCTGTGCAAGACTGAAGGGAGGAGCCTGTACACCTGTGTAAGACTGAAGGGAGGAGCCTGTACACCTGTGTAAGACTGTCAGAGGTAAATGTTGGCTCCTGCTAAGTTTTCACTTTTTTTGTGCCGATTTGTTGACTCTTTTTTTCAACCATGAATCTTCATACTAACAATAGTGGTGTCTCCCCCCTCCCCTCCCCCCAGTTGTCACACACTTATCTGCCCCCGCAGAGTCTTCGCAGTACCTGTCCGCGTCGCCCTGAGAGACGTCAAGCCTAATAAAGCTGCGATCTCACCTGGGAGAATTATCGCTGATCCCGCACCGCAGGTAATAACCGCACCCCCGAGGGGTCCTCGCTAATGAGCAGAGCGGCTGGCGAGGTGCTGATTACATCCATCTCTAATGGGAAATATTCTCCATCCCAGCGCAGGGAATCCGAGCGACACGACAGCGCCGGGGCCCCGACTCCAGGAGAACAACGACATACAAACGTCATAGGAAATCATCACCTTTTCTGTATGTCACACACCTGTGTGATGGGGGGAGGGGCCCCCACAATTCTCTATATTGGGGGGCCAAAAAATCAGCCGAATAAATGGATGGAGTGATATGAGTCAGAACAACAGAGAAGAAACTTCAGGGAGAAAAAAACAAGGCCAAGTCATTCCAAATAAACCTGAGCCATCAGAGTACCCCCCCCCATATCAGGGTCCCCTTCAGAGTCCCCTTTACATCAGGGTCCCCATCAGAACCCCTCCTTACATCAGGGTCCCATTGAGAGCACCCCCCCCCATTTACATCCGAGTCCCCATCAGAGCCCCCCTTACATCAGGGTCATCATTAGAGCCCCCTTAACATCAGAGTCCCCTTTAGATCAGAGCCCCCCTTACATCAGGGTCCCCATCAGGGGCGGACTGACAACTCATGGGGCCCCCAGGCAATGGGGCCCCTGTGTCCTTGCCCGCACTCAAAAAAGCCTATAAAAAAGGTACCAGGGACATTACATGGGTCCCCCTACTTACCCCGGGCCCTCAGGAAGTGCCCGAGTGCTCGAATGGTTAGTCCACCCTGGTCCTCACCAGAGTCCCCTTTACATCAGAGCCCCTTCTGACATCAGGGTCCCCATTAGAGCCCCTCCCTACATCAGGGTCCCATTAAGAGCCCTCCCCCTTACATCAGGGTCTCCATCAGAGTCCTTCCTTACCAGGGGCGGACTGACCATTTGGAAACTCGGGCACTGCCCGAGGGCCCGGAGTCAGTAGGGGGCCCCATGAGATGCTCCTGGTACCTTTTTCATAGGTTTTTTTGAGTTTGGGCAAGGACACAGGGGCCCCATGATCCCCTATTGCTCGGGGGCCCCATGAGTTGTCAGTCTGCCCCTGTTCCTTACATTAGAGTCCCTCTTACATCAGGGTCCCCATCAGAGTCCCCTTTACATTAAAGTACCCATCAGAGTTCTCTTCCATTGGGGTTCAAATCAGAGTCCCCCCTTACATCATGGTCCCATCATAGTCCCCCTTACAAGAGGGTCCCCATCAGAGTCCCTCCCCTCCCCTTTATATCAAACCCCTCCATCAAAGTCCTCTTCACACCAGTCCATAACAGGGTCCTGCCTTACATGAGAGTCCTCATCAGATTACATTAGAGGGCTGTATAAAATCTTGCAATTGGCCGAATTTGGCCCTCAGGCCGTACTCTGGAGACCCCCGCACTAAGGCCAAGCAGCTCTGACACATAATGGCAAGGGGTGCTGGAGGATCTATTGTTGCTGACTCCTGGGGATCCATTGTTGCTGACTCCTGGGGATCCATTGTTGCTGACTCCTGGGGATCCATTGTTGCTGACTCCTGGGGATCCATTGTTGCTGGCTGCTGGGGATCCATTGTTGCTGGCTGCTGGAGGATCTATTGTTGCTGGCTCCTGGGGATCCACTGTTGCTGGCTACTGGGGATCCATTGTTGCTGGCTGCTGGAGGATCTATTGTTGCTTGCTGCTGGAGGATCTATTGTTGCTTGCTGCTGGGGGATCTATTGTTGCTAGCTCCTGGGGATCTATTGTTGCTGGCTTTTGGGGATCTATTGTTGCTGGCTCCTGGGGATCTATTGTTGCTGGCTCCTGGGGATATATTGTTGCTGGCTTCTGGGGATCTGTTTTTGCTGGCTCCTTGGGATCTATTGTTGCTGGCCCCTGGAGATCTATTGTTGCTGGCCCCTGGAGATCTATTGTTTCTGGCTTCTGGGGATCTATTGTTGCTGGCTTCTGGGGGTCTATTGTTGCTAGATGCTGCAGAGTCTATTGATGCTTGCTGCTGGGAGATCTGTTGTAGCTGCTGGGGTAGTATTTTGTTTTTGGAGACCAATTGTTTCTGAAGGAATCTATTGTTGCTGAGGGGATCTATTGTTGCCGAGGGGATCTATTGTTGCTGGCTGCAGGGGATCTATTTCTCTCGTTATCATTAACAAATTATTTAGAACCACGAAATGTTACTTGGCTCTGTATTCTCTAAAAGGAGAGGTACTGGGAGGGGGGAGGAACCGAGTGACGGTGCTCGGAGGTGGGGAGGGGGCGGAGACAAGGAGTGACTCAGAAGGGGGGAGTTCCTGCACCTATTTTTTGAGGGGAAAAAAAAGCAGTGATCATAGTAATACTACTACTAATAACAATAATAATAAGACAATATTCAATAAATAAATACATTTTATATCATTGAACATTTTTTATTTATATTGCCTCTCTTATATAGAGGACACAGCTGGGGGCCAGTCAGGGGCCAGTCAGGGGCCCCATTGCTCTGCACAGGGGATCAGCAGTATTGAGATGCAAAAAAAAAAGGTGAAAACAAATATTTTCCTATAAAAGCGTCCCTGTTCTATGATCTTCAGTGAGGTTGATTTAGGTTTTCGGTGCACGTCACATATAATACGCACTCCATGCGGCTGCACTGTATACGGGTTGATATACCCGGCGGGCAGTTCCTCTTTGGCGCAGTCACGCGTCTCTTCTCCTTTATCTTCTGAGCGCAGCGACATCTTTTTCCGCCTCCTTCCAGATGAAGATGTTTCCGTCTTATTTCCAATTAATTAGCGCATTGATTGGCTGTGGCCTTGTGTACGCCGGGCGTAATCTCATCTGGAGATCTTATAAAGGTTTGATAAAGCACTAAAGTGGGCGGCTTTGATTTAGCACCGGCCCCGCGCAGGTCCGAGAGGGGGCCGGGGGTCGCGTTCTAGTAAACATTGATTCGGAGGGGTCCCGGCATGAGCACAAATCAAACGTTTCCTTCCCTGGTGATGGGGGAGAATACAGAGAGACCGGACTGGATCCGAGGGAAGCTGCACAACCTCAGCTATTTCCATACGTTATGCAGGAAAGTCGGTTTTCATCTGATTCGCACCCTCGCTGCTTCATAGTTTGATGAAGAAAGTTCATATTTGGGCTTGTTTTGTTTAAAATGCCACTTTATACATCGACTTACCTCCACGGACATAGTCTGTCCAGGCAGTACGGTTACCTGCTGACTTTGCACCATCCACAGGCAGTTTAACTCTTCTGTAAGACACAGAAGTTGAACCCGACGCAATTCAACGTCAGAGAATGTTATTATGTTGAAGTGTTAGAAAGCAATGACTTTCCTAAGCCCTGTCCCTGCAATGCCTAACACACAAGAAACAAGGGAACTAACTAGCATCAAACAGGAGGGGAGGACAGAAGGTGATACCAAAGCACATTAGTAAATGAGTGCTAGTGGTCCTAAACCACCAAATTGCAATAAATACATAATTGGCATAAAGGAAAAAGAAAATAAACCGAACTCGATAAATAACATAAATGTTGCATTCTAAGAGGGGATCTTTGGTGTAGTGTAAGGACTGACTGTGACCCCACCTTCCTTCCTGGCTCGGGGACAGCTCCACATTACCATTTTCTGATTTCTTACGGGACCGACTCCCAGAAAAGACAACTGATGCCGATAGGGGAGCTCCATACCAACAGATGGGCCCCACATTATATAACCATTCCTCTTTCCATGGGCCCCGCACTGACACCCTACCCACCATGCACCAAACAACCAGATGGGCCCCACATTATATAACCCTTCCTCTTTCCATGGACCCCTAAAGACACCCTACCCACCATGCACCAAACAACCAGATGGGCCCCACATTATATAACCCTTCCTCTTTCCATGGACCCCTAAAGACACCCTACCCACCATGCACCAAACAACCAGATGCACCCCACATTTTATAACCATCCTTCTATTCCATTGACCCATCAAGCACCATACCACCAGATGGGCCCCACATTTTATAACCATTCCTCTTTCCATGGGCCCATAAAGACCCCCTACCCACCATAGAACCAGATGCATCCCACATTTTATAACCATTGCTCAATTTCATGGACCCCCACTGACACCCTACCCGCCATGCACCATACAACCAGATGCACCCCACATTGTATAACCATTCCTCTTTCCATGGACCCCTAAAGACCTCCTACCCACCAAGCACCATACCACCAGATGGGGTCCCATATTATTTAACCATTCCTTAATTCCATGGACCCCCCACTGACACCCTACCCACCATGCACCATACAACCAGATGCACCCCACATTTTAACACCATCCTTCTATTCCATGGACCCCCAAAGACCCCCTACCCACCAAGCACCATACCACCAGATGGGCCCCACATTATATAACCATTCCTCTTTCCATGGACCCCCCCACTGACACCCTACCCACCATGCACCATACCATCAGATGGGCCCCATATTATATAACCATTCCTCTTTACATGGGCCCCCCACTGACACCCTACCCACCAAGCACCATACAACCAGATGCACCCCTCAATTTAAAACCATTCTTTTATTCCATTGACCCACCAAGCACCATATCATCAGATGGGCCCCACATTATATAACCATTCCTCTTTCTATGGACCCCTAAAGATCCCCTACCCACCATAGAACTAGATGCATCCCACATTTTATACCCATCCTTCTATTCCATGGACCCCTAAAGACCCGCTACCCACCATGCACCATATAACCAGATGCACCCCACATTTTATAACCATTGCTCAATTCCATGGACCCCCACTGACACCCTACCCACCATGCCCCATACAACCAGATGCACCCACATTTTATAACCATCCTTCTATTCCATGGACCCACCAAGCACCATACCATCAGAACGGCCCCACATTTTATAACCATTCCTCTTTCCATGGACCCCTAAAGACCCCCTACCCACCATAGAACCAGATGCATCCCACATTTTATAACCATCCTTCTATTCCATGGACCCCTAAAGACACGCTACCCACCATGCACCATACAACCAGATGCACCCACATTGTATAACCATCCTTCTATTCCATGGACCCACCAAGCACCATGCCATCAGATGGGCCCCACATTTTATAACCATTCCCGCTTTCCATGGACCCATAAAGACCCCCTACCCACCATGTATCATACAACCAGATGCACCCCACATTTTATAAACATTCCTCAATTCCACGGACCCCCCACTGACACCCTACCCACCATGCACCATACAACCAGATGCACCCCACATTTTATAACCATTCCTCAATTCCATGGACCCCCCACTGACACCCTACCCACCATGCACCATACCATCAGATGGGCTCCACATTACATAACCATTCCTCTTTCCATGGACCCCTAAAGACACCCTACCCACCATGCACCATACAACCAGATGCACCCCACATCTTAACACCATCCTTCTATTCCATGGACCCCCAAAGACCCCCTACCCACCAAGCACCATACAACCAGATGCACCCCACATTTTATAACCATTGCTCAATTCCATGGACCCCCCACTGACACTCTACCCACCATGCACCATACAACCAGATGCACCCCACATTTTAAAAACCATTCCTCTATTCCACAGACCCGCAAAGACCTCCTACCCGCTAGGCACCATACCACCAGATGGGCTCCACATTTTACAACCATTCCTCTATTCCATAGACTCCCCAAACTTCCTCAACCCACAAAGCAGCTTACCACCAGACGGGGCCCACATTTTATATTCATCCCTCTATTTCACACACCTCCAAAGACCCCCTACTGGCCAAGTACCATACCAACCTCATTTTATAAGCATTTCTATATTCCATATACCTCCAAACCCCTCTACCCATCAAGCATCATAACACCAGACAGGCCCCACATTTTAAAACCATTCCTCTATTTCATGGAACCCCATGAAATAGAAGACCCCTTTACCTCTTTTCCACAGATCTCCAAAGACCCCCTACTGGCCAAGCACCATACCAGCAGATAGGCACCACATTTTATATCCATTCCTCTATTCCATGGACCTCTGAAGACCCCCTACTGGCCAAGCACCATACCACCAGATGGGCCCCATATTATATAACCATTCCTCTTTACATGGGCCCCCCACTGACACCCTACCCACCAAGCACCATACCACCAGATGAGCCCCACATTTTATAAGCATTCCTCTATTCCATAGACCCCCAAAGATCCCCTACCTGCCAAGCACAATGCCACCAGATGGGCCCCACATTTTGTAAGCATTCCTGTATTTCATAAACCCCCAAACCCCCTCTGCCCACCAAGCATCATTCCACCAGATGGTGCCCACATTTTATAACCATGCCTTGATTTCATGGACCCCCAAAGACCCCCATACCAACCAAGCACCATACCAGCAGATGGGCCACACATTTTATAACCATTCCTCTATTCCATATACCCCCAAACCCCCTCTACCCATCAAGCATCATAACACCAGACGGGCCCCACATTTTAAAACTATTCCTCTATTTCATGGAACCCCAAAGACCCCTTTACCTCTTTTCCACAGATCTCCAAAGACCCCCTACTGGCCAAGCACCATTCCACTACATGGGCCCCACATTTTATAACCATCCCTCTATTCCAAAGACCCCCAAAGACACCCCCCCCCCCCACCTGCCAAGATGCCATAACAATTTTTCTTATAAGATGTTACATAGTTAGTCTGGCTGAAAAAAGACAAAAGTCCATCCAGTTCAACCACAGAAAAAGACAAAAAAAGTTATAATCCTACACCCACAGTTGATCCAGAGGAAGGCAAAAAAAACCAGCAAAGCACGATCCAAGGTGCTCCTGCAGGGGAAAAAATTCCTTCCTGATCCCCGAGAGGCAATCGGATATTCCCTGGATCAACGTCACCTATAAATGTTATATCCAGTTATATTCTGTGTATCCAAGAAAGAATCCAGGACTTTCCTACAGCAATCCACTGAGCTGGCCACAACCAACTCTGGAGGGAGTCTATTCCACATTCTCACAGCTCTTACTGTGAAGAAACCTTTCCGTGTTTGGAGATTACATTTCTTTTCCTCCAGATGTAAAGAGCGCCCCCTTGTCCTCTGTGATGACCTCAGGGGGGAATAACTACACCGAGTTCACTATATGATCCACTGATGTATTTATACATGGAGATCATATCCCCCCCTTATGTATTATACATGGAGATCATATCCCCCCTTATGTATTATACATGGAGATCATATCCCCCCCTTATGTATTATACATGGAGATCATATCCCCCCCTTACGTATTATACATGGAGATCATATCCCCCCTTATGTATTATACATGGAGATCATATCCCCCTTATGTATTATACATGGAGATCATATCCCCCCCTTATGTATTATACATGGAGATCATATCCCCCCTTATGTATTATACATGGAGATCATATCCCCCCTTATGTATTATACATGGAGATCATATCCCTCCCTTATGTATTATACATGGAGATCATACCCCCCTTATGTATTATACATGGAGATCATATCCCCCCCTTATGTATTATACATGGAGATCATATCCCCCCTTATGTATTATACATGGAGATCATATCCCCCCTTATGTATTATACATGGAGATCATATCCCCCCTTATGTATTATACATGGAGATCATATCCCCCCTTATGTATTATACATGGAGATCATATCCCCCTTATGTATTATACATGGTGATCATATCCCCCCTTATGTATTATACATGGAGATCATATCCCCCCTTATGTATTATACATGGAGATCATATCCCCCCTTATGTATTATACATGGTGATCATATCCCCCCTTATGTATTATACATGGAGATCATATCCCCCCTTATGTATTATACATGGTGATCACATCCCCCCTTATGTATTATACATGGAGGTCACATCCCCCCTTATGTATTATACATGGAGATCATATCCCCCCTTATGTATTATACATGGAGATCATATCCCCCCCTTATGTATTATACATGGAGATCATATCCCCCCTTATGTATTATACATGGAGATCATATCCCCCTTATGTATTATACATGGAGATCATATCCCCCTTATGTATTATACATGGAGATCATATCCCCCCCCTTA